>NC_041386.1:373954834-374101325 GCF_002162155.2 Triticum dicoccoides
ATGAGAGCAGGGATGAATGCACGGTCGTCCTCCTTGCGCAAGGGCGAAGCAAAGGAGGCGAGTAGGGAAGCGGTGGCTCGGAGCAGAGCTCTGGCGAGCGGGGCGAAGGGGCGGATCTGGGTGCTGGACAGCGTTGAAGGCCGGCGGAGGGGAGTCCATGCAGGGCTCGAGGCAGAGGCGGCGTCCTCTGCCTGAACTGCTGCCGCTCGATGCAGCGGAAGCAGAGGAGCGGCGACGGCGAGCTTGGGGTTGTAGGCGCGCCGATGGGAGAATCCCCTTAGAGAGAACTAAGACGAGGGGATGGTCAGGGAAAGCCGCAACAAAGAAGGGAAAGGGAAGGAGGGTGACACAGGACCTGCAGGCGACGACTAGCTTGTGGCGCCTGGTCTCGGGTCGTCAGCGGCGGCTTGTCCGATGAGGCGCACGGGAGGATGAGGAAGGCGTATGGAGGAGAAAGCTCGGGCTCCTGGATGAGTGCAGGCTTGGGCACCTGCTCCGCTGCTGCGAGCATGGGGACGACGAGGAACGTCGGCGAGATTACTCCGGGACAAGGCAGATCATCAAGAGGAGATGGACGCGCGAGGTGGTCAGGCGCGGGGAGACTGCGAGGATGGGCGCGGAGGAGCTCCACTCCTCTGGATCGAACAGGGAGGCGGAGGCGCTCGATGGATTGGCTCGGCGATGGGATCGAGGGAGATTGAGTGAGGGGATCCCGAGAGGATTTGAAGTGGCGGCGGCGATGAGTGGAGAATGGGACAGGTCTCCTAGTTTTTAGGGTTGCCCCGTTATATACGCTAGTGGATTAGGTTCAGGGCTAACGGATCCCTCCGATCATAATCGGACGATCGAGAATAAAAGGTTAGAGGAGTCCAAATAAGAATACAGAGATATTTTATAGATGTTTGGGGATGATCCGGATCCAACGGTGACGACTACACGGGTCGGGTCCGGAGCCGCTTCCGAACGCGCGCACGAGGAGGGCCGCGGGATGACGAGAGAGGTTAGGTTGTGCCTGGCGGTAGGTAGTGGCCTGTGTAGACGGACTAGGGTGGAAAAAGAGGGAAAGCCCGGCAACAGTTTTCAGAGACCGAAAACGTCCGACGTATGACCGACTATAATGCCGCTATAGTTAACCGTTGGGGCATCAAACGAACTCCGAATGTGATGAAACTTGGCAGGCAACCTACTAACAACATAACAACACCGCATGACAACTTTCAACCCATTCTGAGAACATTTTCCGGCCACTTATAAAATAATATTTTGGAGGTGCCGCGGGCACGTGCAAGTGTGTCTGGGCTCAGAACGGACAACGCAAGGAATGGGGAGGCCAGGATAGATACAAGTATTGAAAACATGATGATGCAATGAACATGATGACATGACAAGATGAAACACGCAAGCGAAAGACAAGGCAATAATAGCGAATAACTGGAAGACACCTGGCGGAACGGTCTCGGGGCGTTACAACACTCCACCACTACAAGTGGATCTCATCCCGAGATCTAGGATGGCACCAGAGGGAAACGAAAGAGGAAGAGAAGAGGTGAAACTAAGTTGCTTCTTTGACCAATGAGTGAAACCACGAACCTTGAGAGGTTGAACAAATTGAAAGTAAGAAAACAACGAAGATGAACAAAGTTGAAAACACTCCGTTGGAAAAGAGGAACACTGAACATTACTAGAACCTTGTAGGTTGGAATACATTAGAAAAAGGGTTGCGATGGACAAGAAGTACATGCAAGCACTCCAGTTGAAACGAGATGTACAAGGAACGATAAAGATCAATTACGACAACACCCCGGTTGGAAAAGTGAGGCAATAATATCAACTTGGAAAAATGAAGCACTTGGATGAGACTCCGGCTAGAAGAGGAATGATAGCCACAACACTCCAGTTAAAACAAGATAGAGAAGGACTAAGAATGATATAATTTGGACAATAGTCCGATTGTAAATGGAAGGAATTGAACATGAACTTGACAAGATGAGAGGATCCTTGATGAAATCAACAACATACTGCCTCCGGAACTATTGAAAGAATGGTACAAGGGGGTAAGAAAGGTTTCAGACAACACTCTGGTTGAGAAGGGAGGCAAAACTTGACAGAATGGGAAGAACTTGAAAAGAGGGCACGACACTCCGGTTGGAAATGGATAAGCACGAAAAGAACACGATCCTCATGATCCGAGATGATGAGTGAAGAGAGAAACATCACAAAGCCTCCGGAAGGAAGAATAGAAGATATATCATTTGAATGAAAGAATGGAGAATAAAATGCCAACTTCTGCCACAAAAGAGCTTGGAGAGCACACTTCCAAGAAGGTTATAACGGAGTTGTTGGAAAACCGACAATGAAACGAAAAGCTTGTAGTGGGCTTATGGAAAAACTTCTCAAAATTTAAGGTGAAATTCAGCCACTAACGGAATCAATTGTTTTCTTGAGAGCAACGAAGAGATGAAAACTTCTATCATCGCGGGAATAGGAGGAAACTTGGATTATTGATATGCACCACAATAGCAATATTCCTTAGGGAAGGTTTAGGTGAAATATAACCCAAGATAATTCCAATGAAGAGATTGAATTGAGAAGAGCTCATGCTCGAAGGAATTGATGGGTTTAACTATCTCATTCTTGACAACTGTTGAATCATGATACACGAAGGGAAATTGTCAAGAGTGACATCACACCACCTCAAAAGATAGGGTAGAAAGAATTGCACTTTGGGTGCAAGTTGAAGAATTCTTAAACTCCTCAAGACACGACATGTGCTGAGCACCATGTTTATTTTAGAGTAAAGCTTGGTGGATTATAGCTTCGAGAGAAATCTTGAAGAACACTCGAAGAATGAAAAGAATCCTTGACGAACAACCATGTAGAGCCTCCATGAAGAATTCCGGTAATAAAAGAATGATCAAAAGAAGTGAAGGATGAAAAGAATAAGATTGAAGCCTTGCAATGATTAGATGAAGCTTCGTGACGAGATAAAGCGAAAAACTTGAAACTCTGGAAAAGAAAAGATGAAGCAAAAGAAATCAAGAATTTTAATGAACCTCCAGAATAAGGAATTAATCACTTGGATGAAACAAGAATAAGAGTTACGTTATGCTTATCCTTCACCAATTTAAATTGATGACAAGCAATGGATTTGGCATACTACTTATTCTCGTAGAAAGGATTAAGATGGATATAGCATCAGTCGGGAAGGTCTTCAACGAACCGCCGGTAGGATTGGAAAGAACGAATGAATTGATATGATAACCAAGGAAGAAGAATCTTGAATAAACCGTCGTAAGAATTGAAAATGAAAAATAGCAATGGCACCAATCGCCCAAAAGAATTGGAAAACGAATGAAGATACTTGAGAGAATTTAGATACAAGTGAACAAAGAGATCACAAAGTGATTAGAGAATACTTGAATGATGCACGGTAAGATTTGGAGAACGAGAGCTGAAAGCTGGAATGAATAATACTGAGATGATGGGCTCCGTAAAATCAAACTGAAAAGGCTCCTGATTTGCTCCGAAAGGGTTAAAAGAATTCTCACAATTGAAACAATTATGAGAGGAAGGCATAAAGCTAGCACCATGAATCTTGAAGAGAACGTATAAGATTTGGAAGAAAAACTCTTCTTCGGTCTTCACAATCCGAGAATTGCGACGAGAAACAACACCATGAATTGTTGAGGCACTCCGGAATGATTAAAATAGGAAAGGTTGAGCCAAAGATGAAAATAATTTGAAAACTATCTTGGAGATGGCATTTGACTGATGGAATTCATTCTTACGTCAAACATGGAAATGAATTTGAGAATAACACCGGCAAAATAGAAGCGTCAGGTAAGATCCTGGGAAAAGAACTGTGGGTTAGGGCCCACTCAAAAGAAACACCGTTGAACGATTTTGAAGAGAGATTGAGCCGGTTGAATTAAATGGCTTGAACGAGATAACAACCTCGAAATAGGTTGAACGGATCTTGAATGAAAATACAAGCCTTCTGAGATATCTTGAGCACTCCAGAACAAAAGAATAGCGAGAAGCGAATGGTTAAGGGGTGCACCGACATGAGAAAACATTTGAAACAAGGAAAAGATATGATCGACAAAGCTTGACTTGAATCCACTGGAGAAGAAAAAGAATGAAGAATGATGAACTTGAAGCTTCGTTAGAATCGTCCTGAGAATCACCAGATAAGAACATTGGCGGAAAAGAATGGAGAGGCTTCCATCAGTAAAAGGATACTTGATTTAGAAATCTGAGTCCTCGAAGAAAAAGGAAGGGTGGGAGGGCGGGAAAACAAAGGCAACTTGGGACAGATGAAACAAATAACATTGAGCAGACTTTGAGTTGATCTTGTGGATGTTGAAAATGATCAGATCCACTTGAAGAGGAGCACACCGGTTGAGAAGAAATTTAGATGACAAACTCAATCATCAAGAAGGATTAATATTCCCATAGAAACATGAGAACACCATTTAGGAAAATGTATGGATTCAGCACTTGACATTCAAGCAACTTGAATACCACAAACCAAAACAAAACAAAGGATTGGCTTGCAGAATAAGCCGGAACAAACATATGATAGACCCCATATCGTATCATGTGTATGTTAGAAAGATATTCTAGAAGCTACTTGAATTCCCACTTATAAACTCCCGAAACTTTCTGGTTATGCAATCATGTGTTGGGGATACAGGGGAAGCATAATATCTCACCCAAACTAGCAATTCCTACATCCAGCTGTATCCATCCTTCAACACATAACCAAGAAACCTTCGGAAATCGTTTACCTCAACCTTCGAAAAGCATCCGTTATACAAGTTATGGCAATACTCCCGAACTCCCGCCCCAGTATTGGGTGGCGTCGAGGTTATCTCACCAAAACTGCATAAAAGAGATTTTCAATGTCGGCGAAACTCAGGTATTCCAGAACTGCAACGATAAAATTGTGACGACAACACCTCGGAGCTCAACTCCCCGGGACACTGCCACAACCCCTAAATGTCAGGAGGCACCAAGAACAATGTTCTCGTCACAAAACCATCGGAGTGATTCCAAGATACCCGCGTGATGCTAAAAAAATTCGTGAAATTTGAGGAGAGAAGAGTCAAAACTCTACGTCAGGAGGCCTCACCAGAGCGATGAAGGGACTGAGGAGTAAAAAGAATCCTACTCTCCGATATATACAATCCTAAGACACAAAACATTTTGTTCTAGACTCAACAACGTTAGCAATTCGATTAAGCAGGGGGCTCCTAAGTCGGGGAAGGCTCTGATACCAACTTGTAACACCCACAATGCGGCTATATCTCCCATGTGTCAGGCCACGACTTAGAGGCATAGCCACATGGTAGGTTTGTCGCAAGAGGGGTAATCTTCACACAATCCCATGTACTGGATAAGAAAGGGATACAGAGTTGGCTTACAATTGCCACTTCACACAAATACAAGTTAAACATACATCATCCAGAATACAATCAAGGTTTGACTATGGAACCAAAATAAAAGAAGACAACCACAATTTCTAGATCCCCTATCGTCCCAACTAGGCTCCACTAGTGATCAATAGGAAATGAAACAACACAACGATCAAGATCTTCATCGAGCTCCCACTTCAGCTCAGTTGCATCACCTACACTGGTATCATCGGCACCTGCAACTGTTTGGAAGTATTTGTGAGTCACGAGGACTCATCAATCTCACACCCGCGAGATCAAGACTATTTAAGCTTATGGGTAGGAAAGGGGTAGTGAGGTGGAGCTGCAGCAAAGCACTAAGCATATATGGTGGCCAACATACGCAAAAGAGAGAGAGAGAAGAGAAGCAATGCACGGTCGAGAATCTAGAAAGATCAAGAAGTGATCCTGAAACTACTTACGTTCAAGCATAACACAGGAACCGTGTTCACTTCGCGGACTCAGCCGGAAAGAGACCATCACATCTACACACGCGGTTGATGCATTTTAATTAAGTTAAGTGACAAGTTCTCTAAAATTGGACATTAACAAATTCCCATCTGCCACATAACCACGGGCACGACTTTCGAAAGTTCAAACCCTGCAGGGGTCTGCCAACTTAGCCCATCACAAGCTCTCACGGTCAACGAAGGATATTCCTTCTCCGAGGAAGACCCAATCAGACTCGGAATCCCGGTTACAAGACATTTTGACAATGCATGGTAAAACAAGACCAGCGAGACCGCCCGATGTGCCGACACCCCGATAGGAGCTGCACATATCTCGTTCTTAGGGCAACACTGGATAAGCTAAGTGTACAGGTACCAACATAACCCAAGTTGCCAAGGGACGGTCCCGCACGGCGCTCTGGTTTAGACCAACACCAAGGGGGGTTAAAATAAAGATGACCCTCGGGAGTGCGACTCCCAAGGGAAAAGTAGGTGGTGGTGAGGCAAATGGTAAAACCAAGGTTGGGCCTTGCTGGAGGAGTTTTATTCAAAGCGAACTGTCAAGGGGTTCCCATAACACCCATCCGCGTAAGGGACGCAAAATCAAGGAACATAACACCGGTATGACGGAAACTAGGGTGACAAAACACCAGGCATAAGGCCGAGCCTTCCACCCTTTACCAACTATATAGATGCATTAATGTAAATAAGATATAATAATGATATCCCAACATAACCATGTTCCAACAAGGAACAACCATCATCTTCACCTGCAACTAGCAATGCTATAAGAGGGGCTGAGCAAAGCGGTAACATAGCCAAACAACGGTTTGCTAGGAAAGGAGGTGAGGGAGTCCTAGATTAGGGGGGTTCGGGTAGCCGGACTATACCTTTAGCCGGACTCCTGGACTATGAAGATACAAGATTGAAGACTTTGTCCCGTGTCCGGATGGGACTTTCCTTGGCGTGGAAGGCAAGCTTAGCGATGCGGATATTCAAAATCTCCTACCATTGTAATCGACTCTATGTAACCCTAACCCTATCCAGTGTCTATATAAACCGTAGGGTTGTAATCCATAGGCAATCAACTCCATATGCAACAATCATACCGTAGGCTAGCTTCTAGGGTTTAGCCTCCTTGATCTCGTGGTAGATCTACTCTTGTACTACCCATATGATCAATATGAATCAAGCAGGACATAGGGCTTTACCTCCATCAAGAGGGCCCGAACCTGGGTAAAACATCGTGTTCCCTGCCTCCTGTTACCATCCGGCCTAGATGCACAGTTCAGGACCCACTACCCGAGATCCGCCGGTTTTGACACTGACATTGGTGCTTTCATTGAGAGTTCCTCTGTGTCGTCGCCTTTAGGCCCGATGGCTCCTTTGATCATCAACAACGATACGGTCTAGGGTGAGACTTTTCTCCCCGGATAGATCTTCATCTTCGGCGGCTTCGCTCTGCGGGCCAATTCGCTCGGCCACCTGGAGCAGATCGAAAGCTACGCCCCTGGCCATCAAGTCAAGTTTGGAAGCTTAAACTACACGGCTGACATCCGCGGAGATTTGATCTTCGACGGGTTCGAGCCACGGCCAAGCGCGCCGCACTATCTCGAGGGGCATGATCTAGCTCTGCCTCCGAATAGTGTTCTGCAGGCCGCACACGCATCGGTTCCGACCCCTAACTCGGAGCCTATTGCGCCAATCGAGGATGAGCGGTTGGACGTCACCTCGGGGGCTTCGATCTCAAAGGCGATCGAGTCGAATGCTAGCCCCGCACTCTGCATGATCCGTGACTCCGAGGATCCGGAGTCCTTTCCAGACTCTGAACCCCCCGCGCCCCTGCCAATCGAATCCGATTGGGCGCCCATAATGGAGTTCACCGCCGCAGAATCTTTCAGCATTCGCCTTTCGGTGACATCCTGAATTCTCTTAAGTCTCTCTCTTTATCAGGAGAGCCCTGGCCAGACTACGGTCAGGGAGGGTGGGATACGAACGATGAGGAAATTCAAAGCCCACCCACCACCCACTTTGTAGCCACTGTCGACGATCTAACCGACATGCTTGACTTCGGCTCCTAAGACATCGACGGCATGGACGACGATGTAGGAGACGAACAGGAACCAGCACCTGTAGGGCGCTGGAAGGCCACCTCGTCATATGACATATATATGGTGGATACTCCAAAAGATGGAGATGGCGATGGAACAGTGGGGGATGACGCCCGCAAGAAACAGCCAAAGCGCCAGCGTCAGCGGCGCCGCTCTAAATCCCGCCAAAGCAAAAACGGTGATTCCGGCACGGGAGATAATACTACCCCGGATAGCGCCGAAGAACACCCACCTCAGCAAGATTTAGCACAGGAAGATGGAGAAGCCATCCCTCATGAGAGAGCGGCAGACCGAGAGGTCGAGGATGATAACTATACGCCTCCCTCCGAAGACGAGGCAAGCCTCGATGACGACGAATTCGTCATACCATCAGACCCCACCGAACAAGAGCGTTTTAAACACAGGCTTTTAGCCACGGCAAGCAGCCTCAAGAAAAAGCAGCAACAGCTTAGAGCTTCCCAAGATTTGCTAGCTGATAGATGGACTGAAGTCCTTGCGGCCGAAGAGTATGAACTCGAACGCCCCTCCAAGAGTTACCCAAAGCGCAGGCCGCTACCCCAATCAGAGGAGGAAGTACCTACATCACCAGTGCATGACACGGCAGACCGGCCACCTCGCGGCCGCGACAGAGAGGCCTCTCGGCCCTCCACCCAAGCCATGCGCCGACGCCGCTCAACTAAGGCACGGGAAAATGCGCCAGACCTGCGAGACATACTGGAGGATAAGGCAAGACAAACAAGATCGATCTACGGATCGCGCAGGCGCCCTACGGCATGTGACAATAATCTTCACTCCTGATACAACAAATCCGGCCGGGCCGAACACAACAGAGATAGCTCTTCCGAGCTGCGTCGTGATATAGCCCAGTACAGAGGCGCCGCACACCCGCTATGCTTCACGAATGAAGTAATGGATCATAAAATCCCAGAGGGTTTCAAACCCGTAAACATCGAATCATACGATGACACAACAGATCCGGCAGTATGGATCGAGGATTATCTCCTTCACATCCACATGGCATGCGGCGATGATGTACACGCCATCAAATACCTCCCGCTCAAACTTAAAGGACCGGCCCGGCATTGGCTCAACAGCTTGCCAGCAGACTCAATCGGTTCTTGGGAGGACCTAGAAGCCGCATTCCTCGACAACTTCCAGGGCACTTACGTGCGACCACCAGATGCCGATGACTTAAGCCACATAATTCAGCAGCCAGAGGAATCGGCCAAACAATTCTGGACACGGTTCCTAACAAAGAAAAACCAGATAGTCGACTGTCTGGACACAGAGGCCCTAGCAGCCTTCAAGCATAACATCCGCGACGGATGGCTTGCCCGACACCTGGGACAGGAAAAGCCGAAATCTATGGCAGCCCTCACGACACTCATGACCTGCTTTTGCGCGGGAGAAGACAGCTGGCTAGCTCGCAGTAACAACTTATCAAAGAACCCTGGTAATTCGGATACCAAGGACAAAAGTGGCAGGACACGTCGGAATAAGCAAAAATGCCGCGTTAGCAGCGACAACATGAAGACACGGCAGTCAATGCCGGATTCAAAGGCTATAAATCCGGTCAGCGGAAAAAGCCATTCAAAAAGAATATTCAGGGCCCGTCCAGTTTGGACCGAATACTCGATCGCTTGTGCCAGATACATGGCACCCCCGAAAGGCCAGCCAATCACACTAACAGGGATTGTTGGGTGTTCAAGCAGGCAGGCAAGTTAAGGGCCGAAAACAGAGACAAGGGGCTGCACAGCGACGGCGAGGAGCCCAAGCCGCCGAACAACAATGGACAGATGGGCTTTCCCCCACAAGTGCAGACGGTGAACATGATATACGCAACCCACATTCCCAAGCAAGAGCGGAAGCGTGCGCTATGGGACGTATACGCGATGGAGCCAGTCGCCCCAAAGTTCAACCCATGGTCCTCCTGCCCGATCACTTTTGATCGAAGGGACCATCCCACTAGCATCCGTCATGGTGGCTTCGCCGCATTGGTTCTCGACCCAATTATCGATGGATTTCATCTCACAAGAGTCCTCATGGACGGCAGCAGTAGCCTGAACCTGCTTTATCAGGATATAGTGCGGAAAATGGGCATAGATCCCTCAAGGATTAAGCCCACAAGAACGACCTTTAAAGGTGTTATACCAGGTGTAGAAGCCAACTTTACAGGCTCAGTAACACTTGACGTGGTCTTCGGATCCCCGAACAATTTCCAAAGCGAAGAGTTAATCTTCGATATAGTCCTGTTTCACAGTGGCTATCACGCCCTGCTCGGACGAACCGCATTCGCAAAGTTCAATGCGGTGCCGCACTACGCATATCTCAAGCTCAAGATGCCAGGCCCTCGAGGAGTAATCACGGTCAACGGAAACACCGAACGCTCCCTCCGTATGGAGGAGCACACGGCGGCTCTCGCAGCGGAGGTACAAAGTAGCCTTCTCAGACAATTCTCCAGTCCGGGCATTAAAAAGCCAGACACTGCCAAGCGCGCCCGGAGTAACCCACAGCAGGACCGCCTGGCACACTCTGAGCAAGCGTAGCAATGCGGCCCCAACCCCAGCTCTCGCGACATAGCAAAACCAGTACCTCGCATACATAACTACGCCCTTGAAATACCATGGGCACATGGGAAGGGGCACAATAATGGCACGCCCAAAATACGGCTTAAAACGTACTAGGGGCTGCCGGATTCTTTTTTAAATTTTTTTTTTACTTTCAAGACTCCATACTTCGGACGACCTGTTCAGCAATTCGACTGCCGCACAAACGATGCAAGCTCCAGGGAGGCAGACAAGCCATGCCGCATTATGGAACTCCCAGGTGGTCTCTGTCACGAGTGGTATACCTGTTTTAAATACAATTCCGCGGCCTGCCCCTGGTCAGGACATACTAAATAGTCCAATATCTTTTGCTTACCGCACTATTTGTATCGTTCGGCTTTGATAAATAGCCTCTCTATAAACAATGCTTAGCTTCTTGTCTATTTTTTGCATTATCTTCTTTTCACATTTATGTTTATTAAATGACATGATTGCACCCGTACACCATGGTACGGCAAACACGCCAGGGGCTTCAGTACCCCTCATAATGGTGTGAGAAGTCCGTACACTTTCACAAGTGCAGCACCCCGAACTTATAGCACTATATGCATCGGCTCCGAATCATGATTTGGGTCAATAGTTGGGTTTGCCCGGCTCCTATGTTTTGGTGCCTTACGTTCCGCTCTATCGGCTAAGGTAGCACTAGGAGAACCACTGCAATTGTGCCCCGGTTCAGCTGGGTTAAGCACCTCAGTGGAGAAAGCTAAAACTGACTGTCATGATGTGGCGAGAGACCGGTCGCTGTTCGAGAGGTTTTTCGAGTCCCTAAAGGCTTATGCCGCTTCGAGCGAGGAGCTAGCTTTGTCCGGCCAAGGCGTGGATAGCGCCCCGAACTCAGTCTTCCGAACTAGGGGCTTCGCCGAAATTTAAAATTATAGAGTTCTATGGCTAAGTGAGAGTGTTCAAGCATTATAGTCCGATTGCCTGGTTCGTTGTGTCGAGCGCCTCCCTCAAAGGACCCAACTATGGGAAAAAGAGCGCTCAGGTTTATCCCGAACACCCCAGCACTAGTGGCATGGGGGCAGAAGCCGGCGACTGGCCATCTCTCAATTTTTGATAAACGGCCGCACAGAAAGTAATATTTTAAATTCAATAAGCATTGCTTAGCGCATATGAACAAGTTTTCAGCGCACAGGATAAACGGGAGCGAGTTCATTCAAAAATCACATCCTTGGTACATTCATCCACCACAAGGCGGGCACCTGCAAGAACATCCTTGTAGTAGTTCTCGGGCTTGCGATGCTCCTTCCCCGGCGGCGGCCCGTCCTTCACAAGCTTCTCACCGTCCAGCTTACCCCAGTGCACCTTTGCACGGGCAAGGGCCCGACGGGCACCTTCGATGCAGACGGAGCGCTTGATGACCTCGAGCCTCGGACAGGCCTCCACCAGCCGCCGCACCAGCCGAAATAGCTCCCAGGCAGGGCCTCTCTGGGCCACAACTGAACTATGAAGCCCTTCATGGCCTGCTCGGCCGCCTTGTGGAGCTCGACCAACTGTTTCAGCTGGTCGCTCAAGGGCACAGGGTGTCCGGCCTCAGAATACTGAGACCAGAACACCTTCTCCGTTGAGCTACCCTCTTCAGCTCGGTAGAATGCGGCGGCATCGGATACGCTGCGAGGAAGATCTGCAAATGCCCCTGGAGAACTCCGGATTCGGGTAAGTAACAGGTAGTTCACTTTTATATATCTGCTTTGCATAAAGAATGCCTTACCCGCTGCTATCTTCCTCAACTCCTCCAAATCTTGGAGGGCCTTTTGGGCTTCGGCCTTGGCAGACTTGGCAGCCACTAGGGCCGTTGCAAGCTCGGATGCTTGCACCTTCGACTCCAGCTCCAAACTCTCATGTTTTTCCATGAGAGCCTGAAGCTCTTGCTGCACCTCGCCGACCTGAGCCCCAAGTCTGTCTCGCTCGGTGCGCTCCGCGGACGTTTTCTTTTCGGCCTCAGACAGCGCCTGCTTAAGGGTCGCCACCTCAGTCGTGGCCCTTACAATAAGCAGTACAATCATGTTACTCTTTTTGCAATCAAGCCTTTTTATAGGCACTTTTTCTGTAAGGTATTTCTTACCTTCTTCCTCCTCGAGCCACCGCTTGGCAAGGCCGAGCTCTTGCTCGGTCCGCTCGAGGTCCTGCTTTAGGACACCCACCTCTGCAGTCAGCGCGGCGGTGGATAGCAGCGAAGCCTGCATACACATATTTACTCTTTTTTTAGACTCCTGCAAAATTTAATAGATCCTCTATTCGGCTTTTCTTTCCGAATGCCAAACAGAGCATCAGGGGCTACTGTCTATGCAGTAATATTTTTACATATTTTTACTTACCTCGAAGCCTGTTAGAAGGCTAGCGCAAGCTTCAGTCAGTCCGCTCTTGGCGGACTGAACCTTCTGGATCATCGTACTCATAATAGTACGATGCCCCTCGTCGATGGAGGCGTCGTCAAGCACCTCCAGCAGATTTTCCGGCACCTCCGGTTGGACGGAGGCCACCGGCTCAGAAGGCTTGCTCCTCTTGGAAGGAGTTCGCCTACCGCGGTCCCGAACTGATTCCGGCGCGGTGTCCGGCACCAAGCCAGACTTAGAGCCCTGGGGAGCCTTATCTCCTTCACTCCTGGAGTCCGGGAGGTTGCCTTGCGGCTCCTCCGGGACCACCTGGAGCTTGTCGCGACGCCACTTCGGCGTCGTCTGCAGTGCGGGGGGAGATAGCGAGCGGAACTAAGTTCACGTCCGATGAGTCCAGGGAGCCGCCCGACGATTCGTCGAATTCGGCCCGGGGCGGACTGCATAATTACATTCGACATTAGGGAAAGCTGTGCAACAAAGGAACATCATGAGTTACTCTGATATCCGAACTTACGATTTCGCCGGACGCTTGGCCCTGTTTGGCCACTCCTCTTTGCCCTCTTCGGTGTTGGGGGCGTAGTCCAGCGGAGGGGTCTTCCTTTTCCTAGACCCCTCGGCCTCCCCTGTTAGGGCGGCCTTCCTCTTCTCTCCTCCCTCCGCTGGGGGGGGAGAGTTTTCTTCTTCCTCCTCCTCGTTTTCGCAGGAGGTGGCGTCTTGGACTCGTCAGATGACGAGTCTGACACCACCACGTTGCGGGCACTCTTTCGAGTCCCCGTGGTCTTCTTCTTCTTTGCCTTCTTCTCCGGCACCACATAAGGCGCCGGAACTAGCAGCTTCACTAGTAGAGCTGGGGCTGGGTCTTCG
Source organism: Triticum dicoccoides (assembly GCF_002162155.2). Lineage (NCBI taxonomy): Eukaryota > Viridiplantae > Streptophyta > Magnoliopsida > Poales > Poaceae > Triticum > Triticum dicoccoides. The sequence continues at coordinate 373,968,657 of NC_041386.1, forward strand.
GGCAGCGGAGCCGGACAGTTAATCGGTCCGGATATTGCCTGCCAAGCCTGTCAAAGGTAAGGGAGTTTAGATCCCGCATTGAGTCAAACTATGAAAAAAGCTTAACATCCTGTAAAAGGTGTAGATGGCTTACCTCGCTAGCGTGACGCTGCGAGCTGTATCCACGGTCCTCGGAAGCGGATGCGGGAGCCTCGGCGCCCTTGAATAGCATCTTCTAGGTGTCTTCGTACGTCGTGTCGAAGAGCCTGCTGAGGGTTTGATGCTGCGCCGGGTCGAACTCCCACAGATTAAAATCCCGTTGTTGGCACGGGAGGATCCGACGGACGAGCATAACCTGGATTACATTAACAAGCCGGACTGGCTTGCTCACCAAGGACTGGATGCATGTTTGCAATCCGGTCACCTCTTTTTCATCACCCCACGACAGGCCCGTCTCTTTCCAGGACATAAGCCGCGTGGGGGTCCGGATCGAAACTCGGGGGCTGCGGTCCATTTCGGATCGCGCGGCTCGGTGATATAAAACCACCCGGATTGCCATCCCTTTAGGGTCTCCACGAAAGAGCCATCGAAGCATAGGACGTTGGCCATCTTGCCTGCCATGGCGCCTCTGCACTCTGCCTGGCTGCCGCGCACCACCTTAGGCTTGACATTGAAGGTCTTGAGCCAGAGGCCGAAATGAGGGCATACGCGGAGAAAAGCCTCGCACACGATGATAAACGCCTAGATGTTGAGGATGAAGTTCGGGGCCAGATCGTGGAAATCCAGGCCGTAGTAGAACATGAGCCCCCGGACAAATGGGTGGAGTGGAAAACCCAGTCCGCGGAGGAAGTGGGGGAGAAATACTACCCTCTCATGGGGCCTTGGGGTGGGGAGAAGCTGCCCCTTTTCGGGAAGCCAGTGCGCGATGTCCTTGGACAGGTATCCGGCCTTCCTTAGCTTCTTGACTTGGCCCTCCGTGGCGGAGGAGACCATCCACTTGCCTACCGCTCCAGACATTGCTGGAGAAGGTTGAGGTGGGAAGTGCGGGCTTGGGCGCTGGAGCTCGGGTGCGCAGGAGATGGATAGGCAAAGGAGGAAGAAGGCGTAGGTAAAAAGGTGGATCCTTGTCCCCTTATATGGGCGGATGCGGTTGTGCGTCCCCACCTGCCTAGTAAAACTCGCTTGCCTCCCAAGCGCCGTGATAAGCGGCGTGGTTGGGTTACCCACGTCCGTATTGATGAGAATCCCGTAAAAGGGGGGCACACGATCTCTGCTTTGACAAGACGTGCCAAGGAAACCGCCTTGCAAAACACGCTCAGGTGGAAAAGTGAAAACGATTCGAGTAAAGGACTTGGCTGTAGTGTGATGATGCACTGCGGAATACGTCAGCAGATTTGATTTGTGTTGATATTATTCTCTCTATGGCAATATGTGGAAGCTTATTTTGCAGAGCCGGACACTACTCTTGGTGTTTACAATCTTCTATGAAGGACTTGGAGGAGGAACCCGCCTTGCAATGCCGAAGACAATTTGCGCGTCGGACTCGTCGTCATTGAAGCCTGGTTCAGGGGCTACTGAGGAAGTCCTGGATTAGGGGGTGTTCGGGTAGCCGGACTATACCTTCAGCCGGACTCCTGGACTATGAAGATACAAGATTGAAGACTTCGTCCCGTGTCCGGATGGGACTTTCCTTGGCGTGGAAGGCAAGCTTAGCGATGCGGATATTCAAGATCTCCTACCATTGTAACCGACTCTATGTAACCCTAACCCTATCCGGTGTCTATATAAACTGGAGGGTTGTAGTCCGTAGGCAATAAACTCCATATGCAACAATCATACCGTAGGCTAGCTTCTAGGGTTTAGCCTCCTTGATCTCGTGGTAGATCTACTCTTGTACTACCCATATCATCAATATTAATCAAGCAGGACGTAGGGTTTTACCTCCATCAAGAGGGCCCGAACCTGGGTAAAACATCATGTTCCCTGCCTCCTGTTACCATCCGGCCCAGACGCACAGTTCGGGACCCACTACCCGAGATCCGCCGGTTTTGACACCGACAGGAGGGTTAGGGGCTTGACATGGCAATATGAGAGGCATGATATAGCAAGTGGTAGGTAGCGCGGCATAGCAATAGAGCGAACAACTAGCAAGCAAAGATAGAGGTGATTTCGAGGGTATGGTCATCTTTTCCTGAGATCCCGCAAGGAAGAAGAACGAGTCCATGAAGACGACAAACGGACGTAGTTGAATGGATCCTCACAAACGCGATGTTATCGGAACTAACCCGAAGAAGCAATCACCGGAAAGAAGCAAACAACATAGTAAACAACCAACACATCAACATGGCATGATGCACAGCCAAGTATGATGCGTGTCCAGTTTAATGAAGCATGGCATGGCAAAGTGCACAAGCAATCCTACAAATTAAGTGGAGCTCAATATGCATCTCTGTTGCATATTGACGAAACGCCACGTGACTTATTTAGTTCTCTCTCGTTTAGGTACCCAACAATATTAAAAGTTTTTAAACATGGCAAGAGATGAAGCATAATAAAACTACCTAACTAGGCAAGTTTAAATGAGGCTGGAAACAACAAACAACCATTCCGGAAAATCCTCATGAGCATATATTAGATTTGGTACTGTTCTTCCTAAAGCATATTTTAGAGTTATTAAACATGCAAAGTAATGCCACCATGTTAAACTAGACATTTTTCTAACCCATTTACATATAAAGATTATTTCAATCCGAGCTACGGTTGATTAGTTATGAATTAAATCATTTTAACATGGCAATATACAAAACAAAGCAAACAACAAGTTTAAACATTTTTAACATGCATGAAAGTGGCATATTATTAATCTACACGTAATTCTAAGCATTTTACATATAAAGTTTGTTTTAATACGATGCATCGTTTGTGAGTTATTATATGCATGAACATGGAGGGGTTTTCTGCAAATCTATAAAACCAGAAATAATTAGCAAATTCACAGGTCAGGGAAAAAATACAATCGGGCCGAAACTGGCTAGCCCAACAATGCACAGGAGGGGCTTGGGGGGTTCCTCACCATGGGCCAAGCCCAGGCGCTGGTGGGGTCACTACCAGGGAAAAGGCTAGCAGCAGCGCGGGTTTTAGGTGTATCAGTAGCGTGGGGACCAGCGCTACTAATAAGGTGCTACATCTAACATGTAGCAGTAGCGGGTGCTCACCAGCGCTACTACTACACAAGTGTAGCAGCAGCGCGCTTAATGGAAGCTCGCTACTGCTAATAGCTATAGCGCGCTTCTCCTGTGCGCGCTACTGCTACTACCGCGCTGCTGCTAACTTTTGTCCACTCGCTACTGCTAATTTTAGTAGTTTTTTGTTTTTTCGGCATATTTGTTTTGTATTTGAACAGGCTTTATAGAAGAATCTTTAGCACATAAAATGTCATCATGATACACATATAAATGCTACGAGACCACAAATGTAATCATAGCATATACATACAAATAGTCTCATCATAATCATCATCCAACACAAAGTGGTATCTTGTCATCATCTCGAAAATAGCGATACATGCAAGTCTCGAATACTTGCAACTACAACATCATCCATCTAAACAAAGGTATACGTGATAAGAGCTATCACTATGAGTGAGACCGGAACTATGCAGTACATGAGGTGGCGGTTACGAGTCCTCTCTTGCGCTAGCGTGAACCTCAAGTAACTAGCTTCTCCTTCTTGTCTGCTTTTGAAGCCTTTATGGCTGGCGCCCGAGAACCCATTCACTTGCGCCTGCCACTCATGCCACTCATTGTACACCCCCGGAACCTTCCCTTTGTACACGACATAGCACTTCCATCTCGCCATCAAGAAACTAGGTACTTGTTAGAGATGCATGTTCATGAAGAGGATGTACAATCATATATATGCAACAAAATATACTGGAGCAACACCGAAAAAGAAAGGGTTAGCAACTAGATGCAACATACAGTATGCAAATTAATTAACTAGAGGTAGGCAGGTCATCATACGCAAACTAAGAAAGTAGCGTTACGCAAGTTCGGCAGGGACTGTGGACATCACAAAGTTTCATCGCTACAAAAAGTATACAAGTTCAACCGACACATATCATCATCATCGGCATCATAAATCACTAGAAGTTCCATCCTTCCATATCATCGAGGATGGACCCTAGCTTCTTGAACGGCGTGAGGTCTAGACGTTGCATGCCTATGCGAGTTCGGACGTCAGCTCGCGATATAGGGCCATGGTGGAACATCCCCTTCTCATCGACGACTTCTTTCATGATGATCGTCGCAATGTCGCTTTGGATGCGAAAGAAGTCATCTCTAAGTTTATAATCCGCTTCTCCATGAGATTCTAGCCACTTGTGGATATGATCATCATTTCTGCTTCTCATGCGAAGCTTTTGGTGATCCATGTTGAACTGAATCATGAGATGGACGATGTAGAATCCATCCTTCTTGCTTGGTTTTGGGACATGGATGCAGGAGAAGTTAGTTTTATGAGAGAAACCCATCTTCTTGTTCCTTTGTTTCCTGATCTACATGTGGCCACCTCTAATGCTGAAGCCTTGGAGAGCAACATCTAGAATATTCATTATGTGGGTGTTGACTTTTTTTCTTGTAGTCTCTGGAAGGGTCAAAATACACGGCGTGGGAGACTTGCGGGTAAAGAACGATAAGGACGGTGCGCCCGTTGTTGCAGGGAAAAGACACCTCAAATTATTCCCCATATGAGAGAGAAGGAATGATTGAAATGTACGAAAGGGTTGTCCGAAACTGACTTACTTTGGGTGATAAGGCACGAGGACAATTTCTCGGTCCTCATTCTGTACCATGAATTTTTGGAGGTACTCCCTAGCAGTTTCACGCTCAAAGTCGCCGAGACTCAAGAAAGACTCGTGCATGTAGTGCGGATCTGCCACACAGATTTGCGAGACTTCTTCACTCTTCATGACGGAGCTCATATGTAGCGCAAAAAGGCGGATGATTGTAAAATCGAGCCTCCTTGTCAGAAACATCTCAAAGATATGGTCAAACCGCAGGAAGAACACCTCCGCGGACCGTGTGTCGACGTAGCACTTCCCCATAGGCACACGAGCCGCGTATGTAGGATATCCTGGATCCTTTGAGGCTAGTAGGATTTTCTCAGTCGACGGCACATGGTCGTGCAGTCTCCTGAGATCCCCTGATAGTGCCTCCAGCGGTTTCGGCAGTAGCATCGGCTCGCCCGTGAGATGGAACATGGCCGCACCATTCATGGGTACACGCTCTTCAGAATGCATTGTCTGGCTGCTTTGTGCTCTGGCTTGTTTGGAGGCAGTTATCTTCCCCGATCTCTTCCTCTCCTTTTTCTTGGGCACACCTTCCAGACCCTTCCTTAACCCCTGCCCCTAGGTTCCCGGGCTAAGCACTGTACGACCCCCGGCTAGTTGAGCCTGTGTTGAGGCGACATCTTCATGCGTGTCCTGTGAGGAATTCATGAAGAGAGACTCTTTGCAATCCTTCCAACGACCTTCCTGCCCGGGCATATCATCCATATCCTCATTAGGATGCTGATAGCCCGATTCGTCATATGGTTGACTCATCATATCTATGTCCCAGTCATACGCGTTTGTATTGAGGAAACCCATAGGGTCCACCTCCGTCTCATCATCCATTCTCTGTTCTACATGATTGATTACATCAGCCAGTACTATTGCACCCCCTTCATCACGTCGTCCGCTGCTCTCACTCGGCACTACAGGAGCTGGTAATTGCGTAGGCGGGGTGGTGGTCTCCGCACATGCTTGTTGATGTGTGGTTATTGGTGTGCTCTCGGCCGGCTCCAAACGAATAAGATTCTTCGGCCATAGCAGCACCCAACCCTTGCAGTTTCCAATCCGTGGCGGGGTCTCGTCGTCCTCTCCCACGGGATATACTGGAGGAGGCAAATGCTCGTGCCCCGATTTCACACTGGACAAGTTAACCCTGAAATGCCCAGCGGGGATCGGCTGGTTGTGGAAGGTGGGTTGCATGGGGTTCATTATCATCCCCTTTCCCACGTCCACGTTCTGGCCTTTGATCAAGTAGAGTATGGTGCACGGGGTTTCTTCGCCCTGCAAACACATATGTCTGTGGCGTAAAACATCCGAAAGGCAACGGAAATGGAATATTCTATATATATATATATATATGTTGGTGCGACATGTAATTACCGTGACAGCATCGAGCTTAGCCAAAGACGAAGGCCCACCTAGAGCACCAGAGACTGAGGACGGGCTGCTATGAGCGGGAGCGACCGCGAGAGGAGGCCCGGTTGCGAGAGCAAGTGATGGTGTGGTGTTGTTGTTGTTCATGGAGTTGCTCCCGACGAAACTGGGCATCATGAAATCATGTACCGTCTTGTCTGAATTTTCCTTCGTCCAGTTGATGATAGGTGGAACCAAGTTAGTAGCAAAATCATTTCTGCAGGCAGTTACAGCTGCATTGACTGCATGTTGTAGCAACTCATTTTTCTCCTTGGCTGTTTTTTCCGCGTCCTCAGCTGCTTTTTTCTCGACCGCAAGCTTCACCTTTGCGTCGATGTCCTCCTGACTAAACTTCTTTTTTTGCTTCTTGGCCTCCGGGCCCTCATTGTACAACAGCTTCCACGTGGCGCCGTCTCCAGCGCCGTGCACACGACCATATTGCGGCCGCTGGCCCAAAGGGAGTCCCTTAAGTTCGTTCAAGGCCCGGTTGAGAGGGGTGTCCCACTTGGGCCTCGTCGGAGAAGTAGGGCTTTCAGCTGCAAGCTGGTGATTCTTCTCCAGTAGTCTAATCAATTTCCTCGTGATCTGGTCCGTGTAAAAAACCTTTTTCTCCTTGTCCCACTTGTAGCGGGACCTGATGAAGTCACGCTCCAAGGGGTTGGTGAACTTCGCGAAGGGGTCTGGGAGACCCGCGACTTCATGTTCCGCGTCCTCCTTATCCCATATGGGCCTTTTACCGAGGTAGCCATGGCTTCCGAGGTGATGCTTCCCCGTGTTCCTTTGCTGAAGGCTCTTGAATTTCGCAGCCTTAGCCTTGGCTGCCTCTGTAGCGCAAGTGTCCTTAAACTTTTCAAACTCCTCTTCCATAAGTGTCGGATTTTCCTCCAGAATCTTGGACAGGGGTTCGTCAGCCTCAATAGCTCGTTTCACCCTCCCTTTCTAGGAGGCCAAATCATTGCTAAACATGCCCATGGCGTGATTGTTAATATTTTTCATCTTCGATGATGGTCGGGGAACTTGAATCTCTTGTGCAACTTCGTTAGGAGCAACTGCGTCAAATGTTCTTTACTTCTTAAGTCATCGTCGTTAATGCTCGCGCATTCCCGTAGGATGCATCCTAATTGGTTCCACTAGCACTTGCGAGGTTCTTCCGGCTCTAATGGCTCAAACTTGCCAGGTGCCATCTTTGTGATCACAAGTCGTCCAATCCCTAGTTTCTTAGGTTTTCGTATCCTCTCCTTCTTATGCTTCCTCTTTTCAGTAGAGGCATCGGCGCCGGTACCTTCCCTGTCAGTATCTTCCCCGTTGGTACCTTCCCTGCCGGTCTCGGCGCCGCCATCGGTGCCGGCGCCGTCGGTGTCGATGTCGGCGTCAGTACCATCATCGAGGCCGACCTGCAAACCTTGCTTAGCAGTCAAATAGTCGAGGTACTCTTGTTCACCCTCATAATCCATCTCGTCTGCATCTTGGTCAGAAGGCCCAGTTTCTTCGTTGTTCGACATGTTTCCTATGATTAAGTGTCCTTGTTTATTTCTAAAAGTATGAATAAATGAGGAATGACATAAAAAAGAAATCTATGTGCCAGCACTCGATATGCCAACTATGTAGCACAAATCATGCCTTTATTCACGGCAAATTTCGGCATGACCTTTGCTAAAAAATGGACATATCGAGCCCTGAAATTCACCGGAATGGAAATGAATCAACATTTCGGCGTAACATAGGCCACTCGGATCATTTACCAAAATTGAACCAAAACATCACATGTCCAAATGACATGTTCAAATTCCAAACATGACATGTCCAAAACATGACATATCCACATATCACATGTCCAATTCAATTTGCATATAAATTTAGCCTACCTAAATTTGCTTTAACAAGGGATGTTGATTTGGACAATTGCTTAAATGCTGCCTTTTCTTTTAACTACAATTGCTTAACCCTAAATTTCTGTCCTATTTTAAAACCTAGCTAAATTCATAACTAAATAGATAACCTAATTAACCTACTGCCCTAACTAAAACCTAAGTAAATTAACCAAAGAACACTCACTAGAAGAGAGAGAGGGGGGTTTACAGAGGGTGCAGGGGCGAGGAGGCAGGCCCGACGATGGCTGAGGTTCGGAGGGGAGGGAGCAGAGGAGGGAGGCGAGGGCTGACGGGTCGGGGGCGTGCGCCGGGTCGGGGGCGAGCGCCGGGGTCGGGGGCGTGCGCCGGGGCGCGGCGGTGCGACGGGGGAGAGAGTGGGGATTTGGGGGGAAAAGAGGCGGGATGAAGCAGGGAGAGTGAGAATATTAGGTTAAGTGGACGTAGCAGGAGCGCGATTAGACAAAACGCGCTGCTACTACCTTCACTAGCTGTAGCGGTTTAGATAAAATGCGGTGCTACTACCTTCACTAGCTGTAGCGGTTTAGATAAAACACGCTGCTACTACCTTCACTAGCTGTAGCGGTTTTATAAGGAAATCGCTACTGCTAGCTTGACTGTAGCTGTTTTAGAAGGAAATCGCTAGTGCCAGTTTCCTTTTTCTTTTCCTTTATTTTCTCCCACTTTTATTTCCCGAGAGTAGTGAACGAAGGGAAGGCGATATATATTGCATCATTTGACGGTTAAATATGTATACGAAATAGGAACATATATTTTACATCATTGGACCCAAGCATAATAATGTCTAAGTGTGTATACAAAATAGGAACATATATATATATATATTACATCATTTGACCGATAACATACGGTTCCTCAGCGCTGACGTTTTCGTTTTTGAGTCAGCTTCTTTCCCTTCTTGTTCGTCGAAGAATAATTGAGCCCCTCATTGTGACTTTGCCTTTTCCATGGAGTACGATTTTTCTTAGGTAATGTAGTATTGATTCTTCTTTTGATGTATACTTCATCATCATCGTCATCTTCCCTCACTGGGTTGCCGTACTGATCATAGTCTTCCTCGTTGGCGACTCCATCCATTCCAATGATGTTCCTTTTGCCTCTCCTGACAACAACACGACTGGGATTGCATGGGTCGGTTATGAAGAAGCATTGTGTCACATGCTTAGCGTGTACCCATGGTTCGTTTTTGGCCATAGCGTTCACGGTAGCGCTCTTGGCATCGGGTATAGTCATGGTAGTGAAAATCTGGCTTTCTCTTTCGACATTCTTAGCCCATCTGACACGGAACATCGTCGTGTTGTGCAGTCCAAAGTAGTCAAGCTCCGAGATCTCCTCGACCCTTCCATAAAATCGTTCAGTTGCGCCGTTGTCGCTGCCGGTCATGCATTCCATCGTCACCCCTGAGTTCTGATCATCACTGCCCATATCTTTGGCCTCCGTGTAGAACCTGTATCTGTTGATATCATATGCCTGATAGGTTATGAGGTTGGGCGAGGGGCCATGTGCTAAGGCGTATATGAGCAATCCGTCCTTAGAGCCCTCCTCCGGGGGATTAGCAATAGTATTCTCTTTGAACCAATGCAGGAAAGTGGAGTTGTGCTCTCTAGTAACTTCGGCGTCCGTCCTGCATACCCCCCAGTCACGATACTTCTTTGCGATAATTTCTTTGTGCAGTGCCATGAAAGGATCTACCTCATCTAGGTGTTGTAGCACTACCAAGTAGTGGCCTGTGTAGATGGACTAGGGAGGAAAGAGAGGGAAATCCGGGCTCAGTTTTCGGAGACCAAAAACGTCCGACGTATGACCGACTATAATGCCGCTATAGTTAACCATTCGGGCATCAAATGAACTCTGAATGCGATGAAACTTGGCAGGCGACGTGCTAACAACATAACAACACCACATGCCAACTTTCAACCCATTCCGAGAACATTTTCTGGCCACTAATAAAATAATATTTCGGAGGTGCCGCGGGCGCATGCAAGTGTGTCTGGGCTTAGAACGGGCAACGGAAGGAACGGGGAGGCTGAGACAGATGCATGTTTTGAAAACATGGTGATGCAATGCACATGATGACATGACAAGATGCAACACGCAAGCGAAAGACAAGGCAACAACGGCGAATAACTAGAAGTCACCTGGCGCAACGGTCTCGGGGCGTTACACTGGAGACATGGGCGATCCTAAACGGGCCCTCCCACATGGGCGGGAGCTTATGCAACCCTTCCCTAGAGAGCATCCGCCTCAGGATGAGATCACCCATCTCGAGCATCCTAGAACGGATGCTGCGACAGTGGTTCCACCACAGCGCCTGCTGGTACCTCCCAGCTCGGAGCGAGGCTTGGCGGCGGTGTACCTCCCCCAGCACGAGGTTGATCCCCCATGAGGTGTCCTAGTGTGCCTCGTTAAATGCTAAGACCCATGTGGAGCAATGCCTAACCTCATGAGGGAGAACCGCTTCAGCTCCATAGACGAGGAAGAATGGAGTCTCACCCGTCGACTTGGTCGCGGTGGTGCGGATGGACCACAACACGGACTGGAGCTCATCGAGCCAGCCCCTACTGCAGGCCTTGAGCAACTTCTTGATGGTGCTTGCCTTTAGGCCCTCAGGACCTCTGCGTTGGCATGCTCAGCCTGGCCGTTGCTCCGGGGGTGTGCCACCGAGGCGTAGCATATCTACGTTCCAAGGTTAGCACAATATGTTTTGCAAAGGTTGCTGGTGAACTGCGAGCCATTGTCGGTGATGATGTGATTTGGAACCCCGAACCGGCTCACGAGGTCCATGATGAACTTTACAGCTGACCTGGCCAGGATGGTGCGGATGGCCTACACCTCCGCCCACTTGGTGAACTTGGCGATGGCGACGTAGAGGTAGCGGTAGCCTCCGGGTGCTCGAGGAAACGGGCCTAGGATGTCCAGCCCCCAAACCACGAACGGCCATGAGAGCGAGATGGTCTGGAGGCTCTAGGCAGGCTGGGGGATCTTCTTGGCATGAAACTGGCAGGCCTCACAGGAACTTACTAGTTCGGTAGCATCATTGAGCATCATGGGCTAATAGAATCCGCTGTGAAACGCCTTCCCCATGAGGGTGCGCGATGAAGCGTGATGCCCGCAGTCCCCGTCATGTATGTCAACCAACAGCTTGCATCCCTGCTCCCTGGAGATGCATCGTAGAGAGACATAGGTTTCCCGTCTCCGATAGAGCTCACCGTCATGGATGAAGTAGATGATGGCCTGGCAGGCCACACACTCTGCTTGTTCCTCCTTCTCTGGCAGGGTACCTTGGATTAGGTACGCCTTGAACTCCTCGGTCCAGCACCCCTCCTATGGTTCAAGCGCGAGGAGCAGGCAGGATCCCGAGGTCGGCCGCAAGCTGGGGCGCCTGAGAGGGGCATTGGGGGGAGCTCCTCCCGCGGCGACGCTAGTTCCGCGGCGGGGGGAGTTGCCAATGGCTTGAAGAGCCTCTCCTCCAAAACGCTAGGCTCCTGAGGCAGGCGCCGAGAGGCCCTCTTGGCGATGTCGTCCGCCTCCTTGTTCGTGCTGGGTGGCACGTGCTGCAATTCCAGTCCTAAGAATTGTTTCTGAATTTTGCGTACCTCCTCGAGGTATGGCCCCATGTGCTTTTCCTTCGGCTTGTATGCTTTGTTGGACAAGTTAACGTGGAGCTGGGAGTTGCCCCTGATGGTGAGCCACCTCACTCCTAACGCCGCCGCAGCCTTGAGGCCGGTGATCAGGCCTTCATATTCCGCGATGTTGTTGGAGACCTTCTCCCGCAAGAGAATTGCGTGAAAAAGGAGCCCCCTTTAACGTGCAAGCGAATTGCGTGAAAAAGGGGCGGCCGGCAGGGCCTGTCCATAGTTAAGCTTCGGGGGTTCCTGCGAGTTAGTCCAAGGAGAAGAACATGACACATGACCACACTTGCTATCCACCACTGATCATTCTACAAGAAGATGAAGGCAGTGAGGACCTGGTGAGGTGGCGTGCGTGGGGTAGGCCGCGAGCCAGAGCTTGATCACTCAGATTTATCAGTGTTGCAGGGATGGACCCAAGCACATGCGTCATGCCAGTACGTGTAGCCCCCATTGAGAAATGAGCAAGAGGCGGGTCAGCAGCGCGGGGAGGCCGCAAAGGGAAAAAGGGGCCCAGGCAAGTAGGTGATAATCATAAAGCAGCTCATGGAAGAAGGTAAACCCAGTTCTGATAAATGCAGGAAGGATAGGTTGGAAATATGCCCTAGAGGCAATAATAAATTAGTTATTATTATATTTCCTTGTTCATGATAATCGATTATTATCCATGCTATAATTGTATTCATAGGAAACTCAGATACATGTGTGGATACATAGACAACACCATGTCCCTAGTAAGCCTCTAGTTGACTAGCTCGTTGATCAATAGATGGTTACGGTTTCCTGACCATGGACATTGGATGTCATTGATAACGGGATCACATCATTAGGAGAATGATGTGATGGACAAGACCCAATCCTAAGCCTAGCACAAAGATCGTGTAGTTCATATGCTAAAGCTTTTCTAATGTCAAGTATCATTTCCTTAGACCATGAGATTGTGCAACTCCCGGATACCGTAGGAATGCTTTGGGTGTACCAAACGTCACAACGTAACTGGGTGACTATAAAGATGCACTACAGGTATCTCCGAAAGTGTCTGTTGGGTTGGCACGAATCAAGACTGGGATTTGTCACTCTGTGTAAGCGGTGAGGTATCTCTGGGCCCACTCGGTAGCACGTCATCATAATGTGCACAATGTGACCAAGGAGTTGATCACGGGATGATGTGTTACGGAACGAGTAAAGAGACTTGCCCGTAACGTGATTGAACAAGGTATCGGGATACCAACGATCGAATCTCGGGCAAGTGTCGTACCGATAGACAAAGGGAATTGTATACGGGATTGATTAAGTCCTTGACATCGTGGTTCATCCGATGAGATCATCGTGGCACATGAGGGAGCCAACATGGGTATCCAGATCCCGCTGTTGGTTATTCACCGGAGAGGTGTCTCGGTCATGTCTGCATGTCTCCCGAACCCGTAGGGTCTACACACTTAAGGTTCGATGATGCTAGGGTTATAATGGAAGTTTGTATGTGGTTACCGAATGTTATTCGGAGTCCCGGATGAGATCCCGGACGTCACGAGGAGTTCCGAAATGGTCCGGAGGTAAAGATTTATATATGGGAAGTCCTGTTTTGGTCACCGGAAAGGTTTCGGGGTTTATCGGTAATGTACCGGGATGATCGGAGGGGTCCGGGGGTCCACCGAGGTGGGGCCATGGGCCCCAGAGGCATACATGGGCCAAGTGTGAGAAGGCACCAGCCCCTAGGTGAGCTAGGGCGCCTCCCACCATGGCCCATGCGCCTAGAAGGGGAGAGGGGGCAAACCCTAAGGGCAGATGGGCCATAAGGCCCATGCTCCCTGCGCCTCCCTCTCCTCCCCCTCTTGGCCGCCACCCAAAACCCATCTAGGGCTGCTGCCCCCCCTAGGGGTGGGAACCCTAGAGGGGGCGCACCCTCCTCCCTCTCCCCTATATATAGTGAGGCCTAGGGGCTGCCCACAATGCACGATCTGATCTCTGCCTGTTGGTGCAGCCCTCCCTCTCTTTCTCCTCATATCTCGCGGTGCTTGGCGAAGCCCTGCAGGATTGCCACGCTCCTCCATCACCACCACGCCGTTGTGCTGCTGCTGGATGGAGTCTTCCTCAACCTCTCCGTCTCTCCTTGCTGGATCAAGGCATGGGAGACGTCACCGGGCTGTACGTGTGTTGAACGCGGAGGTACCGTCCATTCGGCACTTGGTCATCGGTGATTTGGATCACGACGAGTACGACTCCATCAACCCCGTTCACTTGAACGCTTCCGCTTAGCGATCTACAAGGGTATGTAGATGCACTCTCCTTCCCCTCATTGCTAGTCTCTCCATAGACAGATCTTGGTGACACGTAGGAAAATTTTGAATTTCTGCTATGTTCCCCAACAGTGGTATCAGAGCCAGGTTTATGCGTAGTTACTATGCACTAGTAGAACACAAAGTAGTTGTGGGCATTGATTTTGTTCAATATGCTTGCCGTTACTAGTCTTATCTTGATTCGGCGGCATCGTGGGATGAAGCGGCCCGGACCAACCTTACACGTATGCTTACGTGAGACCGGTTCCACCGACTGACATGCACTAGTTGCATTAGGTGGCTGGCGGGTGTCTGTCTCTCCCACTTTAGTCGGATCGGATTCGATGAAAAGGGTCCTTATGAAGGGTAAATAGCAATTGGCATATCACGTTGTGGTTTTTGCGTAGGTAAGAAACGTTCTTGCTAGAAACCCATAGCAGCCACGGAAAACATGCAAACAGCAATTAGAGGACGTCTAACTTGTTTTTGCAGGGTATGCTATGTGATGTGATATGGCCAAAAGGATGTGATGAATGATATATGTGATGTATGAGATTGATCATGTTCTTGTAATAGGAATCACGACTTGCATGTCGATGAGTATGACAATCGGCAGGAGCCATAGGAGTTGTCTTAATTTATTTATGACCTGCGTGTCAACATAAACGTCATGTAATTACTTTACTTTATTGCTAACCGTTAGCTGTAGTAGTAGAAGTAATAGTTGACGAGACAACTTCAAGAAGACACGATGATGGAGATCATGATGATGGAGATCATGGTGTCATGCCGGTGACAAGATGATCATGGAGCCCCAAGATGGAGATCAAAGGAGTTATATGATATTGGCCATATCATGTCACTATTATTTGATTGCATGTGATGTTTATCATGTTTATACATCTTATTTGCTTAGAACGACGGTAGTAAATAAGATGATCCCTCATTACAATTTCAAGAATGTGTTCTCCCCTAACTGTGCACCGTTGCTAAAGTTCGTCGTTTCGAAGCACCACGTGATGATCGGGTGTGATAGATCCTTACGTTCACATACAACGGGTGTAAGACAGTTTTACACATGCAAAACACTTAGGGTTAACTTGACGAGCCTAGCATGTACAGACATGGCCTCGGAACACAGAAGACCGAAAGGTCGAGCATGAGTCGTATGGTAGATACGATCAACATGAAGATGTTCACCGATGTTGACTAGTCCGTCTCACGTGATGATCGGACACGGCCTAGTTGACTCGGATCATGTAATCACTTAGATGACTAGAGGGATGTCTATCTGAGTGGGAGTTCATAAGATGAACTCAATTATCTTGAACATAGTCAGAAGGTCTTCGCAAATTATGTCGTAGCTCGCGTTTTAGTTCTACTGTTTAGATATGTTCCTAGAGAAAATTTAGTTGAAAGTTGGTAGTAGCAATTATGCGGACTAGGTCCGTAAACTGAGGATTGTTCTCATTGCTTCATAGAAGGCTTATGTCCTTAATGCACTGCTCAGTGTGCTGAACCTCGAACGTCGTTTGTGGATGTTGCAAACATCTGACATACACATTTTGATAACTACGTGATAGTTCAGTTAAACGGTTTAGAGTTGAGGCACTGAAGACGTTTTAAAACGTCGCGAAACATATGAGATGTTTCGAGGGCTGAAATTGGGATTTCAGGCTCGTGCCCACGTCAAGAGGTATAAGACCTCCGATGATTTTCTTAGCCTACAAACTAAGGAGAAAAGCTCAATTGTTGTGCTTGTTCTCAGATTGTCTGAGTACACCAATTGCTTGAATCGAGTGGGAGTTGATCTTCCAGATGAAATAGTGATGGTTCTTCGAAGTCATTACCACCAAGCTGCTAGAGCTTCGTGATGAACTATAATATATCAGGGACATATATGATGATCCTTGAGATATTCGCGATGTTTGACACCACAAAAGTAGAAATCAAGAAGGAGCATCAATTGTTGATGGTTGGTGAAACCACTAGTTTCAAGAAGGGCAAGGGCACGAAGGGATACTTCATGAAACGGCAATTCAGCTGCTGCTCTAGTGAAGAAACCCAAGGTTGAACCCAAACCCAAGACTAAGTGCTTCTGTAATAAGGGGAACGGCCACTGGAGCAGAATTACCCTAGATACTTGGTAGATGAGAATGCTGGCAAGGTCGATAGAAGTATATTGGATATACATTGTGTTGATGTGTACTTTACTAGTACTCCTAGTAGCACTAGGGTCTTAGATACCGGTTCGGTTGCTAAGTGTTAGTAACTCGAAATAAAAGCTACGGAATAAACGGAGACTAGCTAAAGGTGAGATGACGATATGTGTTGGAAGTATTTTCAAGGTTGATCAAATATCGTACGCTCCCTCTACCATCGAGATTGGTGTTTGCGTTGAGCATAGACATGATTGGATTATGTCTATCGCAATACGGTTATTCATTTAAGGAGAATAATGGTTACTCTATTTATTTGAATAATACCTTCAATGGTCTTACACCTAAAATGAATGGTTTATTGAATCTCGATCGTAGTGATACACATGTTCATGCCAAAAGATAGTAGTGATAGTACCACCTACTTGTGGCACTGCCACGTAAGTCATATCGGTATAAAACGCATAAAGAAGCTCCATGTTGATGGATCTTTGGGCTCACTCGTTTTTGAAAAGTTTGAGACATGCGAACCATGTCTATTGGTGTATATGCATGAAGAAAATCCATGCAAATGGACCGTTTTGACTCAGTTGATTTTGAATCACTTGAGACATGCAAATCATGCCACATGGGCAAGATGACTGAAAGCCTCGTTTTCAGTAAAATGGAAGTAGAAAGCAACTTGTTGGAAGTAATACATTTTGATGTGTGCAGTCCAATGAGTGCTGAGGCATGTAGTGGATATCATTATGTTCTTACTTCACAGATGATTTGAGTAGATGTTGAGTATATTTACTTGATGAATCACGAGTCTGAATTATTGAAAGGTTCAAGTAATTTCAGGGTGAAGTTGAAAGATCGTCGTGACAAGAGGATAGAAGATCTATGATATGGTCATAGAGATGAATATCTGAATTACGAGTTTGGCACAGAATTAAGACATTGTGGAAATTGTTTCACAACTAATACAGCCTGGAACACCATAGTGTGATGGTGTGTCCGAACATTATAACTGCACCCTATTGGATATGATGCATACCATGATGTCTCTTATCGAATTACCACGATAGTTTATGGGTTAGGCATTAGAGACAACCACATTCACTTTAAATAGGGCACCACGTAATTCCGATGAGATGACACCGTATGAACTATGGTTTAGAGAAACCTAAGCTGTCATTTCTTAAAAGTTTGGGGCTGCGACGCTTATGTGGAAAAGTTTCAGGCCGATAAGCTCGAACCCAAAGCGGATAGTTACATCTTCATAGGACACCCAAAACAGTTGGGTATACCTTCTGTCTCTGTTCCGAAAGCAATAAGGGATTGTTTCTGGAATCGGGTCCTTTCTCGAGGAAAAGTTTCTCTCGAAAGAATTGAGTGGGAGGATGGTGGAGACTTGATGAGGTTATTGAACCGTCTCTTCAACTAGTGTGTGACAGGGCACAGGGAGTTGTTCCTATGGCACCTACACTAATTGAAGTGGAAGCTTATGATAGTGATCATGAAACTTTAGATCAAGTCACTACCAAACCTCGTGGGATGGCAAGGATGCGTACTACTTCAGAGTGGTACGTAATCCTGTCTTGGAAGTCATGTTGCTAGACAACAATGAACCTACGAGCTATGGAGAAGCGATGGTGGGCCTGGATTCCGATAAATGGCTCGAGGCCATAAAAATCCGAGAGAGGATCCATGTATGAAAACAAAGTGTAGACTTTGGCAGAACGGCTCGATGGTCGTAAGGCTGTTGAGTACAATGGATTTTAAAAGGAAGATGGACAATGATGGTAAATGTCACCATTAAGAAAGCTCGACTTGTTGTTAAGATGTTTCCAAGTTCAAGGAGTTGACTACGATGAGACTTTCTCACTCGTAGCGATGCTAAGAGTCTGTTGGAATTATATTAGCGATTGCTGCATTATTTATGAAATCTTGCAGATAGGATGTCGAAACATTGTTTCCTCGACAATTTTCTTGAGGAAAGGTTGTATGTGATACAACCGGAATGTTTTATCAATCTTGAAAGATGCTAATAAGTATGCAAAGCTCCAGCAATCCTTCTAAGGACTGGAGTAAGCATCTCGGAGTTGGAATGTACGCTTTGATGAGATGATCAAAGATTTTGGGTTTATACAAAGTTTATGAGAAACTTGTATTTCCAAAGAAATGAGTGGGAGCACTATAGAATTTCTGATGAGTATATGTTGTTGACATATTGATGATCAGAAATGACGTAGAATTTCTGGAAAGCATATAGGGTTATTTGAAAAGTGTTTTTCAATGGAAAGCCTGGATTAAGCTACTTGAACATTGAGCATCAAGATCTATAAGGATAGATAAAAATGCTTAATGGTACTTTCAAATGAGCACATTCCTTGACATGATCTTGAAGGTGTTCAAGATGGATCAGTCAAAGAAGGAGTTCTTGCCTGAGTTGTAAGGTATGAAGTTAAGACTTAAAGCTCGACCACGGCAGAATAGAGAGAAAGGACGAAGGTCGTCCCCTATGCTCAAGACATAGGCTCTACAGTATGTTATGCTGTGTACCGCACCTGAAGTGTGCCTTGCCATGAGTCAGTCAAGGGGTACAAGAGTGATCCAAGAATGGATCACAGTACAGCGGTTAAAGTTATCCTTAGTAACTAGTGGACTAAGGAATTTTCTCGGTTATGGAGGTGATAAAGAGTTCGACGTAAAGAGTTACGACGATGCAAGCTTAACACCTATCCGGATAGCTCTGAGTAGAGATACCGGATACGTATAATGGAGCAACAATTTAGAATAACTCAAAATAGAACAGTTATTTGAAATGGCTCCAAATAGAGCGTGGTAGCTGCATCTAGGAGATGACATAGAGATTTGTAAAGCACACACTGATCTGAAAGGTTCAGACCCGTTGACTATAACCTCTCTCACAAGCATAACATGATCAAACCCAGAACTCTTTGGGTGTTAGTCACATGGGGATGTGACCTTGAGTGTTAATCACATGGCGATGTGAACTAGATTATTGACTCTAGTGCAAGTGGGAGACTGTTGGAAATATGCCCTAGAGGCAATAATAAATTAGTTATTATTATATTTCCTTGTTCATGATAATCGTTTATTATCCATGCTATAATTGTATTGATAGGAAACTCAGAGACATGTGTGGATACATAGACAACACCATGTCCCTAGTAAGCCTCTAGTTGACTAACTCGTTGATCAATAGATGGTTACGGTTTCCTGACCATGGACATTGGATGTCATTGATAACGGGATCACATCATTAGGAGAATGATGTGATGGACAAGACCCAATCCTAAGCCTAGCACAAAGATCGTGTAGTTCGTATGCTAAAGCTTTTCTAATGTCAAGTATCATTTCCTTAGACCATGAGATTGTGCAACTCCCGGATACCGTAGGAATGCTTTGGGTGTACCAAACGTCACAACGTAACTGGGTGACTATAAAGGTGCACTACAGGTATCTCCGAAAGTGTCTGTTGGGTTGGCACGAATCAAGAGTGGGATTTGTCACTCCGTGTAAGCGGAGAGGTATCTCTGGCCCACTCGGTAGGACATCATCATAATGTGCACAATGTGACCAAGGAGTTGATCACGGGATGATGTGTTACGGAACGAGTAAAGAGACTTGCCGGTAACGAGATTGAACAAGGTATCGGGATAACGACGATCGAATCTCGGGCAAGTGTCGTACCGATAGACAAAGGGAATTGTATACAGGATTGATTAAGTCCTTCACATCGTGGTTCATCCGATGAGATCATCGTGGAACATGTGGGAGCCAACATGGGTATCCAGATCCCGCTGTTGGTTATTGACCAGAGAGGTGTCTCGGTCATGTCTGCATGTCTCCCGAACCCGTAGGGTCTACACACTTAAGGTTCGATGACGCTAGGATTATAAAGGAAGTTTGTATGTGGTTATCGAATGTTGTTCGGAGTCCCGGATGAGATCCCGAATGTCACGAGGAGTTCCGGAATGGTCCAGAGGTAAAGATTTATATATGGGAAGTCCTGTTTTGGTCACCGGAAAGGTTTCGGGGTTTATCGGTAATGTACCGGGATCACCGGAGGGGTCCGGGGGTCCACCGGGGTGGGGCCATGGGCCCCAGAGGCATACATGGGCCAAGTGTGAGAAGGCACCAGCCCCTAGGTGAGCTAGGGCACCTCCCACCATGGCCCATGCGCCTAGAAGGGGAGAGGGGGCAAACCCTAAGGGCAGATGGGCCCTAAGGCCCATGCTCCCTGCGCCTCCCTCTCCTCCCCCTCTTGGCCGCCACCCAAAACCCATCTAGGGCTGCCTTCCCCCCTAGGGGTGGGAACCCTAGAGGGGGCGCACCGTCCTCCCTCTCCCCTATATATAGTGAGGCCTAGGGGCTGCCCACAACGCGCGATCTGATCTCTGCCTGTTGGTGCAGCCCTCCCTCTCTTTCTCCTCATATCCCGCGGTGCTTGGCGAAGCCCTGCAGGATTACCACGCTCCTCCATCACCACCACGCCATTGTGCTGCTGCTGGATGGAGTCTTCCTCAACCTCTCCCTCTCTCCTTGCTGGATCAAGGCATGGGAGACGTCACCGGGTTGTACGTGTGTTGAACGCGGAGGTACCGTCCATTCGGCACTTGGTCATCGGTGATTTGGATCACGACGAGTACGACTCCATCAACCCCATTCACTTGAACGCTTCCGCTTAGCGATCTACAAGGGTATGTAGATGCACTCTCCTTCCCCTCGTTGCTAGTCTCTCCATAGACAGATCTTGGTGACACGTAGGAAAATTTTGAATTTCTGCTACGTTCCGCAACAGGATACATGCCGCAGGAATGGACCCACGCATCTTGGGGGTAATGCAGCCCGAGGGGCGCCCCCAACTGAACAAACTAAGGGTGTCACCTGGCACCGTTGCTGAAGAGATGTTGGAGTAGTTGAAGACGCGTGCTGTAGAAGTCGCTCCTCATGAGCCGCCCAGACCTTGAACCTCGGGAGGCTCTGGAGGCCCAGGCGGCTCGCAAGGATCCATCGCCAGCTCCGCCAGGATCACCTGGTGCCTGGCCTCAAGAGCTTCCATGACGCTCGGCATGTGGCTTATGCACGACAGCCCTGCTCAACAAGCCGAAAGGCATGCGAACATAGCTGTGAGGAGGGCCCTCGCATCGGCCCACGCGGGACGGCCAGAAAAGCTCCTGAGCCGCGGCCCTGCTGAGCCCGGGGATGTTATTGCAGACGCGTAGCTCACTGTCATCGCTGGGGCAGGGAGCTGCACCGGGTGGTGGGCGACGGTCGCCACACATAGCTCTTTCCTCCTGAAGCTTCTCGATTGCTTTGGTGATGACCTCCTGAGTGCCTGGCGCCTCGTGCCCCGTGCTTTCTTCACGGGAGCACGTGTTGAAGCATGCCTCCACATGGTGCCCGAGTGCCTCCCTCGTGACGTTGGCCAGGGCAGAGGCCCTCCGGGGGAGAGCCCCCGGAGCCCAGCCTGAGGGGGGCGCCGGGGGCCCCTTCCTATGCGAGAGGGGAAGGCGCCCCGTCAGTGGGCGCAGAGATTGTGGCAGCACCTCCGGACACCCCACTCTCCTGAGGTCATTAGCGGAGCAGCTTCTTCTTCTTCTTGGCGACCGCCTCAGGAGAGCAGGCAGCGCCGTCGTTGTCTGGGTCCTCGACAGTCGCGGCCTGGTAGGCGCGCTGGAGAGAGCACACCGCTTCCTTCTCCTTGCAGGCGATCATGATGATGTCGTGGCTCCCTGGCATCTTGACGATGTTGTATCCATGGTGGGTGACTGCCATGAACTTGGCCAGAGCCGGGTAGCCAAGGATGGCATGGAAGGTGAATGTGAGCGATGTCGAAGTCAATGAGCTCGGTGCGGTAGTTGTCGCGGGTGCCGAAAGTGACAGGGAGGTGGATCTGCCCAATCGGGGTGGTGGAGTCATCAATCACTCCTGAGAAAGGCTTGGTTGGCTGCGGCTGATCTTAGGGCACCTGGAGGTGGTCGAACGTCTCGATGGAGAGGACATTGAGCCCCGAGTGTCTTGGCAACGAGCACATTGCTGATGGTAGGCGAGCAGAGCATTGGGAGAGCACTGGCAGTTGCCGCACACTTGAGCTGGTCGGAAGAGCTGAAAGAGATGGTGCACTTGGACCACCTGAGCGGATGTGTTGCCTCGAGCTTGGGGAGGGTTGCATTCACCTTACGCACAAACTTCTTGAAGATGCGATGGG
The DNA here is from genome assembly GCF_002162155.2 of Triticum dicoccoides. NCBI lineage: Eukaryota > Viridiplantae > Streptophyta > Magnoliopsida > Poales > Poaceae > Triticum > Triticum dicoccoides. The sequence goes on from NC_041386.1 coordinate 373,991,056, forward strand.
TGGCTGGAGCCTGAGCGCCGCCTAGGATGCAAGCGACGACACAAGGCTCCTGGAAGCCCCCAGCCCCCTCGTCCTGGTGATCGTCGTCATTCCTCCTTGGTGGTGGCAGCAGCGGGGGAAGGTCAATGTTGCCTGAGGGCACTCCTTGCGAGGCTAATCTCACCGGGCACCCTCGCGATGTTGGCCCTGCCAACAGTCCTCACGAGGCTGATTGTGCCACTCCTGACGAGGGTCGCGGTCGTCCCAGCGTCCTCCACCTCAGCCTCCTCCACGGCCGTAGCTTCGATCGTTGCGCTCAGGGCGTCGACCGAGGGGCCCGTCGTGGATGGCCCCGAGCTCATGACAGTCGTTGGTGTTGTAGTTCTGCATGTTGTGGAAGACATGGAATAGGCAGCTCCCCTTTGATGACTCCGGGTGATCACAGTTGCGCTTCATCTCTGGTTCGGCCGCGAGTACAGTTGGTCCCGTGCGCTTCACGTCCTTGGCCTTGGTCTTCTTGTCTTCTGGGTCAGCTTCAGGCACCTCGAAAAGGAAGAGGCGTCCCTTCTCAGCTCTCGCACACTTGCTCACCATGTTAAACATCTCCAGAGCCGTGCACAGGTCCTCAAGTATGGCGAGCTCCTCCTTCATCTTGACATCGTAGACGGCATCAGTGAACGCGAAGATGATGGCCTCGTCTGACACCTTGGGGATCTTGAGGCAAACGCTATTGAAGCGCTGGATGTACTTCTGCAAGGTCTCTCCTGGCTGCTGCTTCATGCGCCATAGGTCACCCGTTGCCGGCAGGCGGTCACGAGTGCCCTGTAAGTTGGCGATGAAGCGCTCTCACATCTCGTCCCAGGAGGAGATCGATACAGTGGGGAGGTTCAGGAGCCATGAGCGTGCGTCATCCTTGAGGGGCATGGGGAACTAGTTCGCCATAACCTTCTCGTTGCCATTGGCCACCTCGATGCTCAACTCGTAGAGCTGCAGGAACTCAGCAAGGCTAGGGGTGTCGTCATAGCGTGGCGGCAGGTCGGGCTTGAACTTCCCTGGCCAGACAATGCGTCGCAGCTCTGGAGTGAACGCGCGACATCAAGCAGTGGTTGCGGCGGCCCGCCATGGAGGTGGAGCCTGGTTTTGTCGCCCGTGCGCCGCTGCTGCACGCGGTGCTCGGTCTTAGCGTGGCGGTGCTGGGACAACATGCGCATTTTCTTTTGGCCGCTACACCACCTGGTAGCTTGCCTCATCTTGTGTGGGCGCCCGGCACTGCAGATCACGCTGTGGAGCCTCCCGCCTTGGCTCGGTGATGGAGTCATGCCTAGGAGGTGGAGGAGGTGCTCCATGAGCTATGTCACCCGCAGCAGATGGTGGTTGAGGTAGCGAGCGAGATGGTGCAGCAGATTCTCCGGCGGCACTGACGAGCTGGGCGATGCGGTCGAGCCAGTCCTTGTAGAAGTCGTCAGCCGGGCGATAGTGCATGAGCTCGCGTGCCATGAGTAGCGCAGCCAGCGCGTTCACCAGGCCATGACGATCATGGGACGACGAAGCAGTTGGAGTCAGCAACGGAGTGGCGGTGTGCCCGTCCCGCCGCACGGAAGGATGCAGCAACGAGGCCTGTTGTTCATGGCCCACGGGGTCGGTGGCGGCATTCGCCACCGGCGACGGGGGACGGAGAGGGCAGCCGTCACCCGCCGGTGCTGTCTGAGTGATGTGGGCAGCGAGAGCGGCCCAGTGCCTAGCACGAGCTTGACGGGCGTCAGCCATGGAAGCAGTGGAGCGGTGGCAAATCGACCAGTGGAAGAGAGACACCGACGCACCCCTACCTAGCGCGCCAAATGTCGGATTATGGGTTCCGCGGGCCCTTGTGAGGTTCAAACTCTGGGGTGTGTGCAAAGAACTCAACCTCCCCAGTCTTCCTACTCGCCAATCTCACAGCCTAGCTCGATGAACTCGAAGGAAAAGGCGACACAACAGTTTACCCAGGTTCGAGACACCTTGCGGTGTAAAACCCTACTCCTGCTTTGTGTTGGATTGGCCTCGAAGGGCTGAGGATGAACTAGTACAACGAGAGAACAACCTGAAGAGGAGTAGTGTTCTTGTGCTCAAGTCAGCTGGTGAGCTGATCAGGGTGGATTGGATCTGATCTATGGTGGTGGCTAGGTCCTATTTATAGTGGCCTTGGTCCTCTTCCCAAATGAAGGCGGGAAGGGATCCCACAACGACCAAATTCGAAGGGGGACAACTAGTACATGTTGTCCTCACAAAAGTATTCTTCGCCTGCAAAAGCATCTAGTCGTGACGCCGTGGTGGGCTTGACGATGACCTAAGTCTTCCGTCATGGCGGTCTTGGTCTTGTTGCATGGGTATGGAAACCTTTGGCTGATTCCTTGGGACTCAATGTCTGCGCTTGCCTCCTTAGCACCAAAGAGGAAACTGCTACACTATGCCCGTTGGCGCCTGCCTGGCCTTGGTTGTCATGGCTCACGTTATCCGAACCTTGCGAGGTGAGGCTTTCATAGAAATATCCGCTCCTCGGGAGCCAGCCTGAGGTGGTTGCTCCTCATGGAGGTCTTGGTGTCGTCCACCTCGTGAGGCTTGGCCCCTCGTGAGGGTGTTGAGTTGTTGATGCCGAAGTTGGGCCATACCAGGTCGTCGGTGAGCCCTGATGTGTGCCGCAGGCAGGCAATTCTGGGTACCCCCGTTCCCAGAACGCTGACAAATTTGCAACCTCAAAGTCACAAAGATGTTGGTTGATGGCGGGGACGGGTTGAATCTGATCCCCACAACGGTTATCAACAAGCTTTAGATAGCAGAGGAACAACTAAAGGTCACGAGCATGTTTCAAGGAGTCAATCCCGACATGAGTCATCTTAAGGGAAAGAACATGTTGCCGGTGACATTTCAGGGAGAATTGAACTACCGGACTAAGAAGGTTGTGTTCGATCTGGTTGACCTCCCCCTGCCGTAAAATGGGATCCTTGGACACCCAGCTCTGGCAAAATTCATGGAGGCATCCCACTATGCCTACAACACTTTGAAGATGTCGGGGCCGATAGGACTCATTTCCATTCTGTCAGACGAGAAAGACGTAATCATTTGCGTGGATAAGATGTACCGGGACGCAGTCACGGCAGAGGCCGCGGCTGCAGTAGTCCCCGCCAAGGAAAATAAAGGAAAGAAGAATGATAGTAGGGAAACCAGCAAGGAATCTGGGAAGCGTGCCTCTTCGGAGTGTGCTACACCTTTGATGACATACTAGAGAGTTCCAACAGCAAGAGATCCAAGAATGCTGCAGCACATGTGAAGAAGGTCCTGGAAGGGCTGGCTGGCATTGATGGTACCTTTACTATCAACGCCACCCTTGATGACAAATAGGAAAGCACGCTCGTTGCCTTCCTACGGGCGAATATCAATGTGTTTGATTGGCAACCATCTGATATCACCAGTGTTCCCAGGGAGGTAATCGACCACCACCTTGTTGTCTTCCCACATGCCTGGACCGTCAAGCAGAAGGTTCAAAAGCAGGGCTTGGAGAGGCAGCAGTTCATTGCCGAAGAGATCAAGAAGCTTGAGGTAGCAGGTTGGGTCGGAGGAGTACTGTATCCAACATGGTTAGCAAACGCAGTGGTCATACGCAAGGCTAACGTAAAATGGAGGCTTTGCATAGATTTCACATATCTCAATGTAACACCCCCGATGTAACTTGCCATATTTGTACTCCGACACTTGCCATTTCCGGCTTTAAGTTATGAGATTCGTGGTTGGGTTTGTGTCTTCGTTTTGCATTTTTCTCATGGCATGCATTTCGTATCATGTCATCATGTGCATCGCATTTGCATACGTGTTTGTCTCATGCATCCGAGCATTTTCCCCGTTGTCCGTTCTGCAATCCGACACTCCTACGCCCTCCGGCGCCCCCTTTTGTCTCTTTTCGTGTGTGGGTGTTAAACGTTCTCGGAATGGACCGAGATTTTCCAAGCGGCCTTGGTACACCACCGGTAGACCGCCTGTCAAGTTTCGTGCCATTTGGAGTTCGTTTGACACTCCAACGGTTAACCAGGGAACCGTAAAGGCCTCGTGGGTGTTGCAGCCCCACACCCCTATAAAGTGGCCCAATAACCCATACAAACCACCTCCATCCTCTCGGCCGTTCGATCACGATCACATGGTCGAAAACCGCACCTCATTTGGACACTCCCAGCTCCTTCTAGGTATAAATATGTTCTCTCCCCATCCAAATCCGGGTCCAAACCCTAGTCTTCTCCACCCTATCACCCGACGGACATGTCCGCGCGCCGCCGGACGAAACCCGCCGCCGCCCCGCTCCTGTGAGAGCACGCCACGTGTCCCCACCACTGTCGTTCCCACCGCGCGCAGCGGGCCCGCGCGACCCAGATCCGGCCCGCGTGGCCCGAACCATCTTCGTCGACGCCCGCGAGCTCCCCGCCTCCCGCGCCCGAGGACGGCGAGCGCCGCCACCGCGTATCTGCTTCGCTGCCCCGCCGAGTGCGCCGCCGCCCACCGCCTCGCCGCATCGGCCACCTCCGCTGCCCGGAGAGCTCCAGCTCGCCGCCCTCGCCTCCAACTCCCTCCCGCGAGCTCTGGCCAGCCCCGTCCTTCCTCCTCCACTCCGGCAAGGCCGCCCGCCACTGCGGCCTTCAGATCCGGCCAGAACTTCGGTAAACCTCGGTCCACGTGCAACCCTAGATCCAGATCCAAAATGAAGGTTGACCCCGAATTTTGCCAAAGTCCTTAATTTTTAGCATTCTGGAGCCCTGTTCATCATGGCATAACTTTGTATGTGCTGCTCCGTTTCGTGCGCTTGATATATCAAAATGTTCATCATGATGTGCTCTTCATTTTGTTCCATTATGACATGCTTGTTTGAGTCCATCGTGATGCCTAAATCTCTGATGCAAGAGTTCTATAAAATGTTAGGTGCTAATTCTTAGCAGAGTATGAGCATTTGTCATTTTTGCTACAGTTGTTGTGTGCTGCATATGGTCATGAGCTCTACATGTATTTTGTTTGTATGCCATGCCATCTTTACAGAGGTGTATCCCATGTATTTTTGTGATCAATATGGTGACTAGCACAAGCATGCAAAGTAGCCTTCGCGATATTGCCGATCTCAGGATCTCAGGATTTTGGCCAAGTCTTTGTCTGCAGTTATTTTTATGCCATCTGTTCATGTTGCTACAGTGAGATACATGCTTTATTTGAGTTTCTTTGGTGAGGATGATTTGGACATATGGTTGTGCTCTATCCATCCATGTCCCTGTTTTCAATTACAGAGTGCCCTAGCATGTCTTAATCTTGCTCTACTTTTGCTATAAAATGTTCCTGGCAGATTGTTTACGTGTTAATCAATTTTGCCAAGGTTGTTGTAGTTGATCCATGCAAGATATGAACTTGTTCTTGCCATGGTTAGCTTCATGAACATGTCATCTTGCTATAGGTATGCTTAGCTTGTCATGCAATGCCTTGTGGTGAGTGAATCAAGCTCGCAAAGAGGCCTTCATAATTCTGTTTTTGCCATGCACAGTTTTCTGCTAAGTCTCAATCTGTTAACGAAACTTGCTATGTTTACATGGGTGCCATCGTATCTTCTGATCCTTTTTGGATTATTGTCAGTAAGGGACTTATGTTCTATGCTTTGAGTAGATTCATTCCAAACCTTGTATTGCTATGATCTGTTCCTGTAGCATGTTGTTTGCTTGCTCTAAACATTGCTTCCTGATGTTATGTCCTGGCATATTATTTTCACAAAGTCTGTGATGCTGATATCTTTTGCACTTTTGCCATGCTTGTTTGTACCTGCTATTGTGTGAATTAGCCGTAGCTCAGTGTTCATCTTTTGTCAAGCATCTTGAGTAGATCACTGCCATGTGCTTTTTTCTATGTTGGAGTGCAGTAGCTTAGTTTCTTGTTGTATTCTAGATGGCATCATGCTGTTAATCGCAGAATTGTGCCATTCTTGTTTTGCTTGCCATTTGCAAACCGTGCATCCGATTCCGGTGATCTTTATATCGATTTCGACCGAAATCATCTCATATTTCCAGCGGCACACTTGGTTTGCCAAGTTTATGCCTGGTTCAATTTTTCCCTTCCATAGCATGCATATGCATTGCATATCACATCGCGCATATCATGCCATGTTTTGCATCATGTTATTTGTGCATTGCACCATGATTGATTGTTGGTCCTTTGCTTGTGTTCCTGCTTGGGTAGAGCCGGGAGACGAGTACGTGATCGAGGAACCCGTTGAGTATGCTTATGAGGATCAAGCTTTCGTCAACTTGGAGAACTTTGTAGGCAAGATGACCATAACCTCGAAATCAATTCTATCTTTGCTTGCTAGTTGTTCGCTCTATTGCTATGCCATGATACCTACCATTTGCTATATCATGCCTTCCATATCACCATGTCAAGCCTCTAACCCACCTTTCCTAGCAAACTGTTGTTTGGCTATGTTACCGCTTTGCTTAGCCCCTCTTATAGCGTTGCTAGTTGCAGGTGAAGTTGAAGTTTGTTCCATGTTGGAACATGGATAATGTTGGGATATCATTATTATATCTTGTTTACTTTAATGCACCTATATACTTGGTAAAGGGTGGAAGGCTTGGCCTTATGCCTGGTGTTTTCTTCCACTCTTGTCGCCCTAGTTTCCGTCATACCGGTGTTATGTTCCTTGATTTTGTGTTCCTTACACGGTTGGGTGTTATGGGAACCCCTTGACAGTTTGCTTTAATAAAACTCCTCTAGCAAGGCCCAACCTTGGTTTTACCATTTGCCTACCTACCACCATATACCTTCCCTTGGGTTCTGCAGACTCAAGGGTCATCTTATTTTAAACCCCCTCGGGCCAGTGCTCCTCTATGTGTTGGTCCGAACTGAGCCGCCCCTGGGGCCACCTTGGGGAAACTCGAGGTTTGGTTTTACTAGTAGCCTGTCTCATCCGGTGTTGCCCTGAGAACGAGATACGTGCGACTCCTATCGGGATTTGTCGGCACATCGGGTGGCTTTGCTGTTCTTGTTTTATCATTGTTAAAATGTCATGTAACCAGGATTCCGAGACGATCGAGTCTTCCCGGGAGAAGGAATATCCTTCGTTGACCGTGAGAGCTTGTGATGGGCTAAGTTGGGACACCCCTGCAGGGTTTTGAACTTTCGAAAGTCGTGCCCGTAGTTATGGGCAGATGGGAATTTGTTAATGTCCGGTTGTAGAGAACTTGACACTTAACTTAATTAAAATGAATCAACCGCGTGTGTAGCCGTGATGGTCTCTTTTCGGTGGAGTCCGGGAAGAGAACACAGTCTCGTGTTATGCTTGAACGTAAGTAGCTTTAGGATCACTTCTTGATCACTTTTAGCCTCTCGACTGTGCTTTGCTTCTCTTCTCGCTCTCATTTGCGTAAGTTAGCCACCATATATGCTAGTGCTTGTTGCAGCTCCACCTCACTACCCTTTCCTACATTTAAGCTTAAATATTCTTGATCGCGAGGGTGTGAGATTGTTGAGTCCCCGTGACTCATAGATACTTCCAAAATAGATGCAGGTGCCGATGATGCCGGTGCAGGGGACGCTACCGAACTCAAGTGGGAGTTCAACGAGGATTCGAGCCGTTACTATGTGTCTTTTCTGGATGATCAGTAGAGGAGCCCAGTTGGGGCGATCGGGGATCTAGCATTTGGGGTTGTCTTTCTTTATTTGGTTCCGTAGTCGGACCTTGATTGTATTCTGGTTGATGTATGATATATTTATGTATTGTGTGAAGTGGCGATTTTAAACCAACTCTTTATCCCTTTCTTATTCAGTACATGGGATGTGTAAAGATTACCCCTCTTGCGACATGCCTACCATGTGGTTATGCCTCTAAGTCATGCTCCGACATGTGGGAGATATAGCCGCATTGTGGGTGTTACAAGTTGGTAATCAGAGCCTTCCCCGACTTAGGAGCCCCCTGCTTGATCGAATCGCTGACATTGTTGAGTCTAGAAAAATGTTTTGAGTCTTATAGGATTATATATATCGGAGAATAGGATTCTTTTTACTCCTCAGTCCCTTCGTTGCTCTGGTGAGGCCTCCTGATGTAGAGTTTTGACTCTTGTCTCCTCAAATTTCACTAAAGAAAATTTAGGATCACGCGGGTATCTTGGAATCGTTCCGATGGTTTTGTGACGAGAACATTGTTCTTGGTGCCTCCTGGCATTTAGGGGTTGTAGCAGTGTCCCGGGGTGTTGAGCTCCGAGGTGTTTTCGTACAATTTTATCGTTGCAGTTCTGGAATACCTGAGTTCGCCGACATCGAAAATCTCCTCTATGCAGTTGTTGGTGAGATAACCTCGACGCCACCCAGTACTGGGGTGGGAGTTTGGGAGTATTGCCATAACTCGTATAAGGGATGCTTTTCGAAGGTTGAGGTAAATGATATCCGAAGGTTTATTGGTTATGTGTTGAAGGATGGATACAGCTGGATGTAGGATTTGCTAGTTTTGGGTGAGATATTATGCTTCCCCTATATCACCAACACCTGATTGCATAACCAGAAAGTTTCGGGAGTTTTATATGTGGGAATTCATGTAGCTCTAGTATTTCTTCCCACAGATATTTGGTTTGTGATTGGGTAATCCTTAGCAATTATTTGTTCGCATCCGTACCTTGTTGATTTATTCTTCTATCTCTATCTAAGTGGCTTCTCAATTTATGGAAGTGTGATGATTTCCTTTGGAATTCATTCGTTCATTCTTGTTCGAATGTTAAGGCTATATGTTGCAATTTCGATCCATTGATTCAGCTCGAATATATGTCTTTCAAGATGATAATGGATGTCAACCTCTTCAGGATGGCTCCTCCAATGTGTCAAAATCCGGAACCTCCGCCACCACCTCCACCTCCGGAGGCATGGCAAGCTGTCATGGCCGCCACCAATGCCAACACTCAGATGCTTTTGCAACTCTTGCAAGAGCGCAACCAATGAAATCAAGGCCAAGGCAACAATCAAGCTCAGTTTGCTACCCTCAATCAGTTCCTCGCAAACCAGCCGAAGTCCTTCAGTAACTGTGTCGAGGCCACAGACGCTAACGACTGGCTCGTGGATATCTGCAAACATTATGAGTGTAGCAATGTCAGACCTGAGGACTTTGTCAAGTTTGCTTCGTTTCAACTCAAAGACCAAGCTGTTGAGTGCTATCAGCAAGACAAAGATTCCAGAGGAGGTCATGTGATTACCTGGGATGATTTCCGCCGAGACTTCAAAGCTCACCACATTCCTCAAAGTGTTGCCGAGAGTAAGCGCGAGGAGTTCCGCAATCTCAAGCAAGGCAGCATGTCTGTTTACCAATACAACATCCTGTTTCAGAGGCTCGCTCTCTTCGCTACACAAGATGTTCCTGATGAGAAGAGCATGATCTATCAATTCAAAGGTGGCCTCAGAGAAGATCTGCAACTAGCTATCGTGCTTTTTGAGCTGACTAAGTATGATGAATTCTACAACATGGCACTAAAGCAAGAAGCTTCTCAGCTCAAGTGCGATGCTTCTAAGAAGAGTGTGAGGGATACAACTCCATGTTCTTCTTCAACTCAAGTGGCAGCTAAGCAACAGAAGTTCTGGTTGCCTCCTCCTCCTCCGTTCCGTCAGCCTTATAATTAGAAGAGTAAAGGTGGCAATGGATCTTCCGACCTGCCCAACCCAGGCTATCAAAACAAAGCTCCGTCTCATGCTCCAAGGTCAAGTGCTCCTTATCACCGTCCGCTCTCAGAGGTTACTTGCAACAAGTGTCAGCAGAAAGGGCATTGTGCGAACAAATGCTTCAACCAAAGGCGCCTTCCGCCTCCTCCTCCTGTCAGATCTGCCAACAATGCAGTGGTCAAGCATAATCCCAAGCATGCTAAGGTCAACATGATGAACGCAGCTCAGGAAGAGGACTCTTCAGAAGTGATCATGGGTAACCTTCCAGTTAACTCCATTCCTGCTAAAGTCTTATTTGATATTGGTGCATCGCATTCTTTCATGTCATTCCCATTTGCATCGGAGCACAACTTTGACACTATGGAATTACCTAAAGCATTGTAAGTTGTTTCTCCGGCTAAGAGTTTGAGATCTACCATGATAGTTCTGAATGTCGATATCGAAATGGGCGACTATAGATTTCTGGCTTCTCCAATTGTTCTTGGCATTGATCTAATTCTCGGCATGGACTTGCTTTCTAAGCACTAGGCTATGCTTGATTGTACTGCCAGGTAAATTCAATTGACACACTCTTCTGAGGAAGTTATCATCTATGCCGCTCGTGATGAAACCATTCAGATGTTTTCTCTCAATGAGAATGGCGAGTTGGATGCCATCTCTCAGACTCAAGTCATTTGTGAATATCAAGACGTCTTTCTAGAAGAGCTTCCAGGAATGCCTCCTCACCTTCCAGTTGAATTCGTCATCGATCTTGAGCCTGGCATGGAACTTGTTTGCAAATGTCCTTACAAGCTTGGACCTAAGGAATTGAAGAAACAGCTCGATGAACAAGAGCGTCTGGGTCTGATCAGACCGAGTTCATCTCCATGGGGTTGTGGTGTTCTGTTTGTCTAGAAGAAGGATGGCACGGACCGACTTTGTGTCGACTACCGACCATTGAACAAGAAGACAATAGAGAACAAGTACCCACTTGCTAACATCAATGAGCTTTTCGAGCAACTTAAAGGTGCCCAAGTTTTCTCCAAGCTTGACCTCCGTATGGGTTATCATCAAATTCACATTCGTGAACAAGATATCCCCAAGACAGCATTCAGAACAAGCTATGGTTCTTATGAATATATTGTCATATCTTTCGGCCTTGTCAATGCTCCTCCAACATTCTCTCGCATGATGAACGTCATCTTCAACCCTTACACAAATGATTTCATCTTGGTGTATCTCGATGATATTTTGGTCTTTTCCAAGAACAAGGAGGATCATGCCAATCATTTGAGATTGGTACTCGACAAACTCAGAGAACATCAGTTCTATGTGAAGTTTTCAAAGTGTGAGTTTTGGCTCGATGAGGTTCTCTACCTTGGCCATATCATCTCCGCCAAGGGCATAGCTATTAATCCTGAGAAGGTGTCTGCAATTGTGAATTGGGAACTGCCTCAGAATGTCAAGTAGCTCCGCAACTTTCTTGGGCTTGCAAGCTATTGTCGAAGATTCGTTGAGAATTTCTCTAAGATTGCAAAGCCTCTTTCCAACCTCCTCCAGAAGTATGTGAAGTATGTCTGGACGCCTGAATGTGACGTGGCTTTCAACACCCTCAAAGAGAAAGCTAGTCACAGCTCCAGTTTTGACTCCTCCCGATGAATCCAAACCATTCGAAGTTTTCTGTGATGCCTCCCTGCAAGGTCTCGGTGTTGTGTTAATGCAAGAGAAGAAAGTTGTGGCCGATACCTCTCGCCAGTTGAAGCCCAACGAAAAGAACTACCCCACTCATGAACTCGAGTTGGCGGTAGTTGTCCGTGCTCTTTTAACATGGAGACATCTCTTGTTGGGACAGAAAGTGGACATCTTCACTGATCATAAGAGCCTCAAGTACATCTTCACTCAGCCCAACCTCAACCTCAGGCAGACTCATTGGGTCAAAATGATTCAAGAGTATAATCCGAGTATTGAATATACTCCAGGCAAGGCCAATGTCATTGTAGATGCTTTGAGTAGGAAGGCTTACTGCAACAGCTTAATTCTCAAGCCCTTCCAACCGGACCTTTGTGAACCTTCCTGCAAGCTTAATCTCAAAGTTGTTCCTCAAGGATTTCTTGCCAACCTCCAAGTCTCTCCTACTTTGGAAGATCAGATTCGTGAGGCACAACTTCTTGATGCAATAGTGAATAAGGTGAAAATGGGATTGCCAAGAGCCAACCCAAGTACAAGTGCTATCGCCTTGATGACAAAGATACTCTTTTCTTCGAGGATCGAGTTGTGGTTCCTAAGGGTAATATACGTAAAGTCATTATGAACGAGGCTCACAATTCCCTTCTATCCATTCATCCTGGAAGTACAAAGATGTACCATGACCTCAAGCAGTCGTATTGGTGGACTCGAATGAAGCGATAAATTGCTTAGTTCGTGAATGAATGTGATGTCTGCGGAAGAGTGAAAGCAGAACACCAATGACCAGCTGGTCTCCTCCGACCTCTTGCCATTCCAGAATGGAAGTTTGACCATATTGAGATGGACTTCGTGACGAGATTCCTCAAGTCCAAGCGTGGAAATGATGATATCTTCGTCGTCATCGACAAGCTTACAAAAGTGGCTCATTTTCTTCCTATCAAAGAATCTATCACATCAGCTCAGTTGGCAGAGCTATAGACCTCTAGGATTGTCTCCTTGCACGGCATTCTGCAGTTGATATATTCAGATCGTGGAAGCATCTTTACTTCTAAGTTCTAGGATTCCTTCCAGAAGGCCATGGGAACCAACATTCGCTTCAGCACAACCTTCCATCCTCAAACTAGTGGCCAAGTCGAGCGAGTCAATCAAATTCTTGAAGATATGCTTAGGGCTTGTGTCATTTCCTTCGGTATGAAGTGGGAAGATTGTCTTCCATATGCCTAGTTCTCCTACAACAACAGCTTCCAAGCGAGTTCGGGCAAGGCCCGATTCGAGATTCTCTATGGCAGAAAGTGTCGTACTCCTCTTAATTGGTTAGAGACTGGTGAACGCCAACTTCTTGGCAATGACTTAATCACAGAAGCTGAAGAAATGTGCAAAGTCATCCGTGAAAATCTCAAAGCCGCGCAATCGCGCCAGAAGAGTTACTATGATAGCAAGCATCGTGACTTGGCTTCGAGATCGGAGACCAAGTCTACCTCTGCGTCTCTCCAATGAAAGGTACTCGTCGCTTCGGTATCAAAGGGAAGCTTGCCCCTACATACGTGGGTCCTTTCAAGATCATTGGCAAAATAGGAGATCTCGCCTATCAACTTGAGCTCCCATGCAGGACGTGTTTCACGTGTCACAGCTTCGCAAGTGTTTCAAGATTCCTGACGGCACCATCAACTTCGAAGAGATTGATCTCCAAGAAGACCTGTCTTATCATGAGCATCCTGTTGCTATTCTTGAAGAAACTGAGCGCAAGACTCGCAACAAGTCTATCAAATTCATGAAAGTGAAGTGGTCACACCAGTCCGATCGAGAAGCCACCTGGGAACGCGAGGACCACCTTCGTTCTGATCCCGGAGTTCTTTCACTCCTAGATCTTGGGACGAGATCCTTTCGTAGTGGTGGAGTGTTGTAACACCCCGGATGTAACTTGCCATATTTGTACTCTGACTCTTGCCATTTTCGGCTTTAAGTTATGAGAGTCGTGGTTGGGTTTGTGTCTTCGTTTTGCATTTTGCTCATGTCATGCATTTCATATCATGTCATCATGTGCATCGCATTGCATACGTGTTCGTCTCATGCATCCGAGCATTTTCCCCGTTATCCGTTTTGCAATCCGACACACCTACGCCCTCCGGCGCCCCCTTTTGTCTCTTTTTGTGTGTGGGCGTTAAACATTCTCGGAATGGACCGAGATTTTGCCAAGCAGCCTTGGTACACCACCAGTAGACCGCCTGTCAAGTTTCGTGCCATTTGGAGTTCGTTTGACACTCCAACAGTTAAACGAGGAATCGAAAAGGCCTTGTGTGTGTTGCAGACCAACACCCCTCCAAAGTGGCCCAAAACCCACCAAAGCCCCCTCCATCATCTAGGCCGTTTGATCACGATCGCGTGGCCGCAAACCATGCTCAATTTGGAGCCTCCTAGCTCCTCCTACCTATTAAAAGGCACTCCTCCCCGAAATTTTGGGTCATTTCTACCCTAACCCTAGCCCCCTTCTTCCTCCGTGCGTCGTACACGTCTGCCGGCGCCGGAAAACCCCACCGCCGCCACTCACCACCCGCCACGTGTCCCGCGGGAGAGCCCCACTTTGCTGGCCCGCTCGGGCCCAGGGGAGGCCCTCTCGGCCCGGCTCCTCCGCGTGCCGCCCGCGCCTCCCTTCTTCGCCGCGCCGCTCGTCCGCCTCCTCGCCGGCATCGGCAACCGCCGCCCCGCTCCACCCCGCGCCGCCTCGTCGCTGGTGGCCGTCACCTCGCCGCCCTCGCTCCACGCCGCCCTCGCCCGCTGGCGCCGTGCGCCGCGCCGGTCCCGCGAGCCTCCTCTCTGGCGTCCCCAAGCTCCGGCCGGCCCAAGTCCGGTGACCTCGAGCCACGTCTTCGGCGACAAACCTCGGTTTCCACGCCGCTATAGTAAACCCTGATCCAGATCTGGATCCAAACCCTAGGGTTGACTTTGCTCCCGTTTCAGTAATTTTTGGCATTCTTCATCATGCTATATCTCTGCATCCGTGGCTCCGTTTTGGGCGTGTAGCATATCATATTGTTCGTCTCGACGAGTACTTCATTTCATTCCATTGCACCATGTTCATTTGAGTTCATCTTGATGCCCTAAATGCTCTTGCAAGAGTTTTAGTTTATATTAGTTTCAGATTCTTATTAGTAATTGGACTTGTCATTTTTGCCATGATTGTTGTGTGCCTCCTATGATCTTGAGCCCTACATGAGTTTTGAAGTATGCCATGCCATCTTTACAGGGGTGTATGCCATGTATTTTTGTGATCCCTCTGGTGACTAGCACAAGCATGCAAAGCAGCTCTCGTAATGTTGCTGATTTCAGGGACTTAGAAATCTTCTAAGTCTTTGCCCTGTCAATATTTTTATGCCATGTATTCATGTTGCTACAGAGTGATCCATGCCTCTTTTGAGCATGATCATTAAGGATGTTTTGTAGATATTGTGGTGCTCTATCCGTCCATGTCTTTGTTTGCAATTATGCAGCACACTAGCTTGACTCAATCGAGCTCTACTTTTGCTATAAAATGTTCCTGGCAGATTGTTTATGTGTTAAGCATTTTTGCCGAGCTTGTTATAGTTGATCCACACATACTATGTTGTTTTTCTTGCCATGTCTTTGTTTGCAATCGAGCTCTACTTTTTCTATAAAATGTTCCTGGCAGATTGTTTACATGTTAAGCAATTTTGCCGAGGTTGTTTTGGTTGATTCGTGCATGCTATGAGGTTATTCTTTCCATGTTTAGCTTCTATGCCATGACTACTTGCTGGGTGTGTGCTTAGTTTGTCATGCAATGCCTTGTGGTGAGTGCATCAAGCTCGTAAACATGCCTACTTAATATCTGTTTTGCCATGTTCCAGTTTTCTACTAAGTCTGAGTCTGTTAATGAAAGTTGCTATGTTCACATAGTTGCCATTGTATTTTCTGATCCCTTTTGGCTTATGGTCAGTAAGGGATTTTTGTTGTATGCTTTGAGTAGCTTCGTGCCATGCCTTGCTTTGCCATGATATGTTCCTGTAGCATATTGATATCTTGCTCTCAACATTGCTTCCTGATGTTAAATTCCTGACTTGTTAATTTCACTAAGTCTGTAACCTGATATCTTTTGCACTTTTGCCATGCTTGTTTGAACCAGCTATTTTGTAAATTAGTCGTCGCTCAGTGTTCATCTTTTGTAAAGCATCTTGATTGGATCCTTGCCATGTATTTTTTTGCTATGATAGAGTGCAGTAGCTTGTTGTTCTTGACGCATTTAGATGCTCTCATGCTGTTAATCGCAGATCGGTGGCATATTTGTTTTGCTTGCCATTTGCAAACCATGCATCCGATTCCGGTGATCTTTATATCGATTTCGACCGAAATCAACTCATATTTCCAGCGGCTCTCTTGGTTTTCCAAGTTGAGGCCAGGTTCAATCTTTCTTTTCCGAAGCATGCATATGCATCACATATTCACATCCCGCATATCATGCCATGTGTTCTTGCTTGGGTAGAGCCGGGAGACGAGTACGTGATCGAGGAGCCCATTGAGTACACTTACTAGGATCAAGCTAACGTCAACTCCGAGAATTTGCAGGCAAGATGACCATACCCTCGAAATCACTTCTATCTTTGCTTGCTAGATGCTTGCTCTTTTTCTATGCGTATGCTATGATACCTACCACTTTCTTATCATGCCTCCCATATTGCCAGGTCAAACCTCTAACCCACCTTGTCCTAGCAAACCGTTGTTTGGCTATGGTACCGCTTTGCTCAGCCCCTCTTATAGCGTTGCTAGTAGTAGGTGAAGATTGGAGTTTGTTCCTTGTTGGAACATGTTTATTGATGGGATATCATTATATTATCTTGTCTATTTTAATGCATCTATACACTTGGTAAAGGGTGGAAGGCTCGGTCGTATGCCTGGTGTTTTGTTCCACTCTTGCCTCCCTAGTTTCCGTCAGACCGGTGCTATGTTCCTTGATTTTGCGTTCCTTACACGGTCGGGTTATAATGGGAACCCCTTGACAGTTCTCCTTGAATAAAACTCTTCCAGCAATGCCCAACATTGGTTTTACCATTCGCCACCTAGCCTTTTCGCTTGGGTTTCACGGACTCAAGGGTCATCTTTATTTTAAACCCCCGGGCCAGTGCTCCTCTGAGTGTTGGTCCAAACTGAGCTGCCTGTGGGGCCACCTCAGGTAAACATGAGGGTTGGTTTTACTCGTCGCTAGTATCATCCGTTGTGCCCTAAGAACGAGATATGTGCAGCTCCTATCGGGATTTGTCGGCACATTCGGGTGGCTTTGCTGGTTTAGTTTTACCATTGTCGAGATTTCTTGTAACCGGGATTCTGAGTCTGATCGGATTGTCTTGAGAGAAGGAATATCCTTCATTGACTGTGAGAGCTTGTGATGGGCTAAGTTGGGACACCCCTGCAGGGATTCGAACTTTCGAAAGACGTGCCCGCGGTTATGGGCAGATGGGAATTTGTTAATGTATGGTTGCAGAAAACCTGAAACTTAACTTAACTAAAATGAATCAACACAGTATGTGGCCGTGACGGTCTCTTTTCGGCGGAGTCCGGGAAGAGAACACGGTCTCGAGTTCTGCTTGAACATAGGTTGTTCTAGGATCACTTCTTGATCATAGTTTATCATTCGTGCCTTGGCTCTCTCTTCTCACTCTCATTTGCGTATGTTAGCCACCATATATGCTAGTGCTTGCTGCAGCTCCACCTCTTACCTTTTACCCTACCTATAAGCTTAAATAGTCTTGATCATGAGGGTGTGAGATTGCTGAGTCCCCGTGACTCACAGATTACTTCCAAAACCAGATGCAGGGACCGATGATACCGCTCTAGGAGATTCAACTGAGCTCAAGTGGGAGTTCGATGAGGACTGAGGACGATACTACGTTTCCTTTCCAGACGATCAGTAGTGGAGCCCAGTTGGGGCGATCAGGGACATTATGCATTTGCGGTTGTCTTTATTTTGGATCCATAGTCGGACCTTGATTGTATCTGGATGAATGTAGTGTTATTTATGCATTGGGTGATGTGGCGAGTGTAAGCCAACTATGTACCTCTTTTCCTTATTCATTACATGGGTTGTGTGAAGATTACCACACTTGCGACATTGCTTACAATGCGGTTATGCCTCTAAGTCGTGCTTCGACATGTCGGAGATATAGCCGTGTCGTGGGCGTTACAAGTTGGTAATCAGAGCCTTCCCCTACTTAGAAGCCCCCTGCTTGATCGAATCGCTGCCGTTGTTGAGTCTAGAAAAAAAATGTTTTGAGTCATTTAGGATTATATATATCGGAGAGTAGGATTCTTTTTACTCCTTAGTCCCTTAGACGCTCTGGTGAGGCATCCTGACGTAGAGTTTTTACTCTTCTCTTCTCAAATTTCACAAAAAAAAATTGGGATCACGCGGGTATCTTGGAATCGTTCCGATGGTTTTGTGAAGAGAACATTGTTCTTGGTGCCTCCTAACATTTAGGGATTGTGGCAGTGTCCTGGGGAGTTGAGCTCCGAGGTGTTTTCATTACAATTTTATCGTTGCAATTCTGGAATTCCTGAGTTTCGCCGACATCGAAAATCTCTTTTATGCAGTTGTTGGTGAGATAACCTCGACGCCACCCAGCACTGGGGCGGGAGTTCGGGAGTATTGCTATAACTCATATAACAGATGCTTTTCAAAGGTTGAGGTAAATGATTTCCGAAGGTTTCTTGGTTATGTGTTGAAGGATGGATACATCTGGATGTAGGATTTGCTAGATTTGGGTGAGATATTATGCTTCCCCTGTATCCCCAACACCTGATTGCATAACCAGGAGAATTTCGCGAGTTTCATAGGTGGGAATTCTTGTAGCTCTAGTATTTCTTCCGCAAATATTTGTTTTGTGATTGGGTAATCCTCACCATGTATTTGTTCTTATCCGTACCTTATTGTTTTATTATTCTACCTCTATCTAAGTGGGTTCTCAATTTATGGAAGTGTGACCATTTAATTTGGATTGCATTCGTTCATTCTTGTTCGAATGTTATATGTTGCAATATTTGATCCATTTGATTCAGCTTGAATATATGTCTATCAATATGCTAACGGATCTCACCCTCTTCAGGATGGCTCCTCCAACGCATCAGAATCCTGAACCGCCACCACCACCTCCACCTCCGGAGGCATGGCAAGCTATGATGGCCGCTACCAATGCCAACACGCAGCTGATCATGCAACTCTTGCAGGAACGCAACCAACGAAATCAAGGCCATGGCAACAATCAGAATTAGTTTGCTACACTCAACCAGTTCCTCGCTAATCAGCCAAAGACCTTTAGTAACTGTGTCGAAGCAACAGACGCTGATGATTGGCTCGTGGATATCTGCAAGCATTTCGAGTGTAGCAACTTCAGGCCTGAGGACTTTGTCAAGTTTGCTTCGTTCCAACTCAAAGACCAAGCTGTAGAGTGGTATCAGCAGTACAAAGATTCTAGAGGAGGTCCTGTGATTACCTGGGATGAATTCCGTCAAGACTTCAAAGCTCACCACATTCCTCAGAGTGTTGTTGAGAGCAAGAATGAGGAGTTCCGCAATCTAAAGCAAGGCAGCTTGTCTGTTTACCAGTATAACATCTTGTTCCAGAAGCTCACTCTTTTCGCTAAGCAAGACGTCCCTGACGAGAAGAGCATGATTTATCAGTTCAGAGGTGGCCTCAGAGAAGATCTTCAACTAGCTCTCATGCTTTTTGAGCCGCAGAAGTATGATGAGTTTTACAACATGGCACTAAAAGAAGAGACTGCTCAGCTCAAGTGCGATGCTTCCAAGAAGCGAATCAGAGATGCAACTCCTTCTTCCTCAACTCAGGTGGCAACTAAGCAGCAAAAGTATTGGTTGCCTCCTCCTCCTCCGTTCTGTCAGCCTTATCAGCAGAAGAGCAAAGGTGACAATGGATCTTCCCACCCACCCAACCCAGGCTTTCAGAACAAGACTTCGTCTCATGCTCCAAGATCAAGCACTCTGTATCACCGTCCGCTTTCAGAGCTCATGTGCAACAAGTGTCAGCAGAAGGGTCACTATGCCAACAAATGCTTCAATCAGAGGTGCCTTACTCCTCCTCCTCCTGTGAGATATGCTAGCACTGCAGTGGTCAAGCATAATCCCAAGCATGCCAAGGTCAACATGATGAATGCAGCTCAGGCAGAGGACTCGTCAGATGTAATTATGGGTAACCTTCCTATTAACGATATTCCTGCTAAAGTTCTTTTTGACTCTGGTGCATCACATTCTTTCATGTCATTCCCATTTGCATCGGAGCACAACTTTGGCACTAAGGCATTACCTAAAGCATTGCAAGTTGTTTCTCCGGCTAAGCGTTTGAGTTCTAGCATGATGGCCCCGGATATTTCTATCATGATGGGAGACTTCAAGTTTCTGGCTTCTCCAATGGTCCTTGGTAACTCGGATATTGATCTTATTCTCGGAATGGATTGGCTTTCTAAGCACAAGGTCAGCTTGATTGTGCTGCCAGACAGATTCAATTGACACATTCGTCTGAGGATGTAATCGTCTTCGCCGCTCGTGATAATACCATTCAACTGTTTTCTCTCAACGAGAAGGGCGAGTTGGATGCCATATCTCAGATTCCAGTCATTTGCGAATATCAAGACGTCTTTCCAGAAGAGCTTCCAGGAATGCCTCTGCACCGGCCAGTTGAATTCGTCCTCGATCTTGAGCCTGGTACGGAACCTGTTTGCAAACGTCCTTACAAGCTTGGACCTGAAGAGTTGAAGGAGCTGAAGAAGCAACTCGATATTCAAGAGCATATGGGTCTCATCCGACCTAGTTCTTCTCCATGGGGTTGCGGTGTTCTTTTTGTCAAGAAGAAGGATGGAACGGATCAACTTTGTGTCGACTACCGTCCATTGAACAAGAAGACCATAAAGAACAAGTACCCACTTCCCAACATCAATGAGCTTTTCGAACAACTCAAAGGTGATCAAGTATTCTCCAAGCTTGACCTCTGTATGGGCTATCATCAGATTCACATTCGTGAAGAAGATATCCCCAAGACAACATTCAGAACAAGCTATGGTTCATATGAATACACTGTCATGTCTTTCGGCCCTGTTAACGCTCCTCCAACATTCTCTCGCATGATGAACTTCATCTTTAATGCCTACACCAATGACTTCGTCTTGGTCTACCTCGATGACATTTTGGTCTTTTCCAAGAACAAGGAGGATCATGCCAAACACTTGAGATTGGTGACGGATAAACTCAGAGAACATCAGTTCTATGCGAAGTTTTCAAAGTGTGAGTTTTGGCTCGATGAGGTTCTCTACCTTGGGCATATCATCTCCGCCAAGGGCATAGCTGTAAATCCTGAGAAGGTGTCTGCAATTGTGAATTGGGAACCGCCTCAGAACGTGAAGCAACTCCGCAGCTTCCTTGGGGTCGCAAGCTACTGTCGAAGGTTCGTTGAGAAGTTCTAAAAGATCGCGAAGCCTCTTTCTAACCTCCTGCAGAAGCATGTGAAGTACGTCTGGTCGCCTGAATGTGACATCGCTTTCAACACCCTCAAAGAGAAGTTAGTCGCTGCTCTAGTTCTGACTCCTCCTGATGAATCCAAACCGTTCGAGGTCTTCTGTGATGGTTCCCTTCAAGGTCTCGGTGCAGTGTTGATGCAAGAGAAGAAAGTTGTGGCCTATAACTCTCGCCAGTTGAAGCCCAATGAAAAGAACTACCCCACTCATGACCTCGAGTTGGAGGCAGTTGTCCATGCTCTTTTAACATGGAGACATCTCTTGTTGGGAAGGAAAGTGGACATCTTCACTGATCATAAGAGCCTCAAGTACATCTTCACTCAGCCAAACCTCAACCTCAGGCAGACTCGTTGGGTCGAAATGATTCAAGAGTATAATCCGAGTATTGAATATACTCCAGGCAAGGCCAATGTAATTGCTAACACATTAAGCAGAAAGGCTTACTGCAACAGTTTGATTCTCAAGCCTTACCAACCGGAGCTTTATGAAGCTTTTCGCAAACTTAATCTCCAAGTTGTTCCTCAAGGATTCCTTGCCAACCTCCAAGTCTCTGCCATTGGAAGATCAGATTCGTGAGGCTCAACTTCTTGATGCTATGGTGAAGAAGGTGAAGATTGGGATTGCCAAGAGTCAACCCAAGTACAAGTGTTATCATCTTGATGACAAGGATACTCTATTCTTCGAGGATCGCATTGTTGTTCCTAAAGGTGACCTTCGTAAAGTCATTATGAAGAAATCTCACAATTCTCTCCTCTCTATTCACCCTGGAAGTACAAAGATGTACCAGGACCTCAAGAAGTTGTATTGGTGGACTCGAATGTAGCGCGAGATTGCTCAGTTCGTGAATGAATGTGATGTTTGCAGAAGAGTGAAAGTACAACACCAACAATCAGCTGGTCTCCTCCAACCTCTTGCCATTCCAGAATGGAAGTTTGATCATATTGAGATGGACTTCGTGATTGGATTTCCAAAGTCCAAGCGTGGCAATGATGCTATCTTTGTTGTCATCGACAAGCTCACTAAAGTGGCTCATTTCCTTCCTATCAAAGAATCTATCACAGCAACTCAGTTGGCAAAGCTATATACCTCCAAGATTGTCTCTCTGCACGGCATTCCGCAGTTGATATCTTCAGATCGTGGCAGCATCTTTACCTCTAAGTTTTGGGATTCTTTTCAGAAGGACATGGGCACCAACATTCGCTTCAGCACAACCTTTCATCCTCAAACTATTGGCGAAGTTGAGCGAGTAAATCAGATTCTTGAAGATATGCTCAGAGCTTGTGTCATTTCTTTCGGTATGAAGTGGGAAGATTGTCTTCCATATGTCGAGTTCTCCTACAACAACAACTTCTAAGCGAGTTCGGGCAAGGCCCCATTCGAGTTTCTCTATGGCCGGAAGTGTCGTACTCCTCTTAACTGGTCAGAGACTAGTGAACGCCAACTTCTTGGCAATGACTTGATCACAGTGGCTGAAGAAATGTGGAAAGTCATTCATGAAAATGTCAAAGCTGTGCAATCGCGCCAGAAGAGTTACTATGATAGCAAGCATCGTGACTTGGCTTTTGAGATCGGAGACCATGTCTACCTCCGCGTCTCTCCAATGAAAGGTACTCGTCGCTTCAGTATCAAAGTGAAGCTTGCCCCTAGATACGTGGGTCCTTTCAAGATCATTGGCAAAAGAGGTGATCTCGCCTATCAACTTGAGCTTCCATCCAACTTTGCAAACGTGCATGACGTGTTTCACGTGTCTCAACTCCGCAAGTGTTTCAAGACTCCTGACCACACCGTCAACTTCGAAGAGATTGATCTCCAATAAGACCTGTCTTATCGTGAGCACCCCGTTGCTATTCTTGAAGTAACTGAGGGCAAGACTCGCAACAAGTCTATCAAATTCCTGAAAGTAAAGTGGTCAGATCATTCCGACCATGAAGCCACCTGGAAACGCGAGGACCACCTTCGTTCCAAATATCCGGAGTTTTTCCAGTCCTAGATCTTGGGACGAGATCCTTTCTTAGTGGTGGAGTGTTGTAACACCCCGTATGTAACCTGCCATATTTGTATTCCAACTCCTGCCATTTTCGGCACTAAGTTATGATATTTCCTTGTTGTCGGGTTTTTGTCTTCGTGTGCTTTTGTCTTTGTCATGCATCTCATATCATGTCATCATGTGCATCGCATTTGCATACGTGTTCATCTCATGCATCCGAGCATTTTCCCCGTTGTCTGTTTTGCATTCCGGCGCTCCTATATCCTCCGGTGTCCCCTTTTACCTCTTTTCATGTGCGGGTGTTAAATGTTTTCGGATTGGACCGAGACTTGCCAAGCGGCCTTGGTTTACTACCGGTAGACCGCCTGTCAAGTTTCGTGCCATTTGGACTTCGTTTGATACTCCAACGGTTAACCAAGGAACCGAAAAGGCCTTGTGTGTGTTGCAGCCCAACACCCCTCCAAAGTGCCCCAAAACCCACCTAAACCCCCTCAATCATCTCGGGCGTTTGATCACGATCGCGTGGTCGCAAACCGTGCTCAATTTGGAGCCTCCTAGCTCCTCCTACCTATAAAAAGGCACTCCTCCCCGAAATTTCGGGTCATTTCTACGCTAACCCTAGCCCCCTTCTTCCTCCGCGCGTCGGACACGTCCGCCGGCGCCGGACAACCCCACCGCCGCCACTCACCGCCTGCCACGTGTCCCACGGGAGAGCCCCACTTCGCCGGCCTGCTCGGGCCCAGGGGAGGCCCTCCCGGCCCGGCTCCTCCGCGCACCGCCCGCGCCTCCCTCCTTCGCCGCGCCGCCCGTCCGCCTCCTCGCCGGCGTCGGCGATAGCTGCCCCACTCAGCCCCGTGACGCCTCGTCACCGGTGGCCGCCGCCTCGCCGCAACGTCACCGACCTCACCGCCCTCGCTCCACGCTGCCCTCGCCCGCCGAAGCCGTGCGCCGCGCCGGTCCCGTGACCCTCCTCTCTGGCGTCCCCAAGCTCAGGCCGACCCAAGTCCGGCGACCTCGAGCCACGTCTCCGGCGACGAACCTCGGTTTCCGTGCCGCTATAGTAAACCCCGATCCAGATCTGGATCCAAACCCTAGGGTTGACTTTGCTCCCATTTCAGTAATTTTTGAAATTCTTCATCATGCTATATCTCTGCATCCGTGGCTCCATTTTGGGCGTGTAGCATATCAAATTGTTCGTCTCGACGAGTACTTGACTTTATTCTATTGCACCATGTTCATTTGAGTTCATCTTGAAGCCCTAAATGATGTTGCAAGAGTGCTAGTTTATATTAGTTTCAGATTCTTATCATTAATTGGACTTTTGTCATTTTTGCCATGATTGTTGTGTGCCTCCTATGAACTTGAGCCCTACATGAGTTTTGAAGTATGCCATGCCATCTTTACAGGGGTGTATGCCATGTATTTTTGTGATCTCTTTGGTCACTAGCACAAGCATGCAAAGTAGCTCTCGTAATGTTGCTGATTTCAGGGACTTAGAAATCTTCTAAGTCTTTGCCCAGTTAATATTTTTATGCCATGTATTCATGTTGCTACAGAATGATCCATGCCTCTTTTGTGCATGATCATTAAGGATGTTTTGTAGACATTGTCATGCTCTATCCGTCCATGTCTTTGTTTGCAATTATGCAGCACACTAGCTTGACTCAATCGAGCTCTACTTTTGCTATAAAATGTTCCTGGCAGATTGTTTACATGTTAAGCAATTTTGTCGAGGTTGTTGTGGTTGATCCGTGCATGCTATGAGGTTGTTCTTGCCATGTTTAGTTTCTATGGCATGACTACTTGCTGGGTGTGTGCTTAGTTTGTCATGCAATGCCTTGTGGTGGGTGCATCGAGATCGTAAACATGCCTACTTAATATCTGTTTTGCCATGTTCCAGTTTTCTACTAAGTCTGAATCTGTTAACGGAAGTTGCTATCTTCACATGGTAGCCATTGTATTTTCTGATCCCTTTTGGCTTATGGTCAGTAAGGGATTTTTGTTGTATGCTTTGAGTAGCTTCATGCCATGCCTTTCTTTGCCATGATATGTTCCTGTAGCATGTTGATATCTTGCTCTAAACATTTCTTCCTGATGTTAAATGCCTGACTTGTTGTTAATTTCACTAAGTCTGTAACCTGATATCTTTTGCACTTTTGCCATGCTTGTTTGAACCTTCTATTGTGTAAATTAGCCGTAGCTCATTGTTAATCTTTTGTCAAGCATCTTGAATGGATCCCTGCCATGTATTTTGTTGCTATGTTAGAGTGCAGTAGCTTGTTGTTCTTGACGCATTTAGATGCTCTCGTGCTGTTAATTGCAGATCGGTGCCATATTTGTTTTGCTTGCCATTCGCAAACCGTGCATCCAATTCCGGTGATCTTTATATCGATTTTGACCAAAATCAACTCATCTTTTCAGCGGCACTCTTGGTTTTATAAGTCGAGGCCAGGTTCAATCTTTCTTTTCTGAAGCATGCATATGCATCACATATTCATGCATATGCATCACATATTCACATCCCGCATATCGTGCCATGTTTTGCATCATGTTGCTTGTGCATTGCACGTGGTTGATTGTGTCTCCCTTTGCTTGTGTACTTGCTTGGGTAGAGCCGGGAGACGAGTACGTGATCGAGGAGCCCGTTGAGTATGCTTATGAGGATCAAGCTAACATCAACTCGGAGAACTTTGCAGGCAAGATGATCATACCCTCGAAATCACTTCTATCTTTGCTTGCTAGATGCTCGCTCTTTTGCTATGCCTATGCTATGATACCTACCACTTGCTTATCATGCCTCCCATATTTCCATGTCAAACCTCTAACCCACCTTTTCCTAGCAAACCGTTGTTTGGCTATGTTACCGATTTGTTCGGCCCCTCTTATAGCGTTTCTAGTTGCAGGTGAAGATCTGAGTTTGTTCCTTGTTGGAACATGTTTATTGTTGGGATATCATTATATTATCTTGTCTATTTTATTGCATCTATACACTTGGTAAAGGGTGGAAGGCTCGGCCGTATGCCTGGTGTTTTGTTCCACTCTTGCCGCCCTAGTTTCCGTCAGACCGGTGTTATGTTCCTTGATCTTGCGTTCCTTACACGGTCGGGTTATAATGGGAACCCCTTGATAGTTCGCCTTGAATAAAACTCTTCCGACAATGCCCAACATTGGTTTTACCATTCGCCACCTAGCCTTTTCCCTTGGGTTTCGCGGACTCAAGGTCATCTTTATTTCAAACCGGGATTCCGAGTCTGATCGGATTGTCTTGGGAGAAGGAATATCCTTCGTTGACCGTGAGAGCTTGTGATGGTCTAAGTTGGGACACCCCCGGAGGGATTTGAACTTTTGAAAGCAGTGCCCGCGATTATGGGCAGACGGGAATTTGTTAATGTCCGGTTGTAGAAAACCTGAAACTTAACTTAACTAAAATGAATCAACAGAGTGTGTGGCCGTGACGGTCTCTTTTCGGCGGAGTCTGGGAAGAGAACACGGTCTTGAGTTATGCTTGAACATAGGTTGATCTAGGATCACTTCTTGATCATAGTTTATCATTCGTGCCTTGCCTCTCTCTTCTCGCTCTCATTTGCATATGTTAGCCACCATATATGCTAGTGCTTGCTGCAGCTCCACCTCATACCTTTTACCCTACCTATAAGCTTAAATAGTCTTGATCGCGAGGGTGTGAGATTGCTGAGTCCCGTGACTCACAGATTGCTTCCAAAACCAGATGCAGGGACCGATGATACCACTCCAGGATATTCGACTGAGCTCAAGTGGGAGTTCGATGAGGACTCGGGACGATACTACGTTTCCTTTCCAGACGATCAGTAGTGGAGCCCAGTTGGGGCGATTGGGGACATTATGCATTTGGGGTTGTCTTTATTTTGGTTCCATAGTCGGACCTTGATTGTATCTGGATGAATGTAATGTTATTTATGCATTGTGTGACATGGCGAGTGTAAGCCAACTATGTACCTCTTTTCCTTATTCATTACATGGGTTGTGTGAAGATTACCCCACTTGCGACATTGCTTACAATGCGGTTATGCCTCCAAGTAATGCTTCGACACGTGGGAGATATAGCCGCATCATGGGTGTTACAAGCACACCAAGAATGGATCATCTATTTCGATGGTGCATTCTCCCTGCAAGGTGCAGGGGCTGGCATGCTTCTCGTTGCTACCACTGGAGAGCACCTGAAGTACGTCATACAGATGCATTTTCCCTGGAGGAGGCAACCAACAATACAACAGAATATGAAGGGCTCCTTGCCAGGCTTAGGATTGCCACAGAATTGGGAATCAAGAAACTGATTGTTCGAGGAGATTCACAACTTCTGATGAGACATGTCAACAAAGATTACCAAAGTCCATTGATGGAGGCATACATTGAGGAAGTGAGAAGATTGGAGGAGCACTTTGACGGATTGCAAACAGAGCATGTACCCCGTGCGGAAAACAGCATAGCTAATCATCTATCAAAGTGTGCTACGCAAAAACTTCCTGTGGAACCAAGATCTTTTGTTCTCCATCTTACTTAGCCCTCCATATCCCCGGCAACAATGGACCGAAAGAGGAGGAAATTGGACTCCGGTAAGCCTCTCTGGATAGAGCCTCCCGGAGCACCTGGTAGGGACACTACCGGAAACAACTCCCCATCGACTGCCGGGTTTAGCCCTCCTGCCGGGCCACTGGTCCCTGCAGTCGAGGAATGCGCTCCCGTAGATGTGGAGGGGCCGCTAGTCCTTGTTGTCAAGCCCCAGGCTCCAACTTGGGCAAGCTACATAGTCCATTTCCTCTGAACTAGAGAACTTCCTGATGAGCAAGAGGAAACTGAAAGAGTAGCCCGGAGGGATAGTATGTATTAGTTTTTCGATGACACTCTATACATAAGGAGGCCCAATGGTGTGAAATTGAAGTGCATTTGCCGGGAAAAAGGAAAGGAACTACTGGTGGAAATACACAAAGGCATGTGCAACTCCCACATTGGATCAAGGGCATTAGTTGGGAAAGCATTCCAACAAGGATTCTATTGGCCCATAGCCCTCCAAGATGCGGTTGAGCTAGTCACCAAGTGTGAAGCCTGCCAGTTCCATTCCAAGAACATCCACCTTCCTGCACAAGCTCTTCAGAAAATCCCTTTGTCATGGTTGTTTCCGGTCTGGAGGCTCGATATCCTTGGACCTTTCCCCCGAGCTACCGGGGGCTTTGAATTCTTGCTCGTTGCCACCGACAAGTTTATAAAGTGGACGGAAGTAGATGCTGTGAGAAGGGTGAATGCTCAGTCAGCTATCAAGTTCTTGAAAGGATTGGTGAGCCGCTTCGAGGTCCCTGCCCGGATCATCACCGACAACGGCGCCTACTTCATGAGCCGCGCCTTCATGCAATACGTTCATGCCCTCGGAAGCAAGATCTCTTTCCTTCTATTGCACATCCTAGAAGCAATGGATAATCTGAGAGGGCGAACGGTGAAGTGTTGCGAGGACTCAAGAAAAGAACATTTCATATGCTGCAGAAGTGCGGTAGGCGGTGGATTGATGAGCTGCCGATAGTTCTCTAGTCCCTCAGAATGACACCAAATCGAGCTACCGGGCAGACTCCCTTCTCCCTAGTTTATAGGGCAGAAGCGGTTTGATACGTCTCCGTCGTATCTACTTTTCCAAACAATGTTGCCCTTGTTTTGGACTCTAACTTGTATGATTTGAATGGAACTAACCCGGACTGACGTTGTTTTCAGTAGAATTGCCATGATGTTGTTTTATGTGTAGAAAACAAAAGTTCTCGGAATGACCTGAAACTCCACGGAATACCTTACAATAAATAATAAAAAAAATCCTCCCCAAAGATGAAGACCAGGGGGCCCACACCCTTCTCACGAGGGTGGGGGCGCGCCCCCTACCTCGTGGGCCCCCTGGAGACCCCATGTCTCCAACTCCAACTCTATATAACTGATTTCGGGGAGAAAAAAATAGGAGAGAAGAAATAATCGCGCTTTACAATACGGAGCCACCGCCAAGCCCTAAAACCTCTCGGGAGGGCTGATCGGGAGTCTGTTCGGGGCTCCGGAGAGGGGGATTCATCACCGTCGTCATCATCAACCATCCTACATCACCAATTTCATGATGCTCACCGCCGTGCGTGATTAATTCCATCGTAGGCTTGCTGGACGGTGATGGGTTGGATGATAATTATCATGTAATCGAGTTAGTTTTGTTAGGGTTTGATCCCTAGTATCCACTATGTTCTGAGATTGATGTTGCTATGACTTTGCTATGCTTAATGCTTATCACTAGGGCCTAAGTGCCATGATTTCAGATCTGAACCTATTATGTTTTCATCAATATATGAGTGTTCTTGATCCTATCTTGGAAGTCTATAGTCACCTATTATGTGTTATGATCCGTTAACCCTGAAGTGACAATAATCGGGATACTTATCGGTGATGACCGTAGTTTCAGGAGTTCATGTATTCACTATGTGCTAATGGTTTGTTTCGGTTCTCTATTAAAAGGAGGCCTTAATATCCCTTAGTTTCCATTAGGACCCCGCTGCCACGGGAGGGTAGGACAAAAGATGTCATGCAAGTTCTTTTCCATAAGCACGTATGACTATATTCAGAATACATGACTACATTACATTGACGAATTGGAGCTAGTTCTGTGTCCCCCTGTGTTATGACTATTACATGATGAATTGCATCCGGCATAATTATCCATCATTGATCCAATGCCTACGAGCTTTGCATATACTGGTTTATGCTTATTTACTTTCCCGTTGCTATTGTTACAATCACTACAAAATACCAAAACATTACTTTGCTTTCATTACCCTTTTGTTACCGTTACCATCACTATCATATTACTTTGCTACTAAACACTTTGCTGCAGATACAAAGTTTCCAGGTGTGGTTGAATTGACAACTCAGCTGCTAATACTTGAGAATATTCTTTGGCTCCCCTTGTGTCAAATCAATAAATTTGGGTTGAATACTCTACCCTCGAAAGTTGTTGCGATCCCCTATACTTGTGGGTTATCACGGTTATCCCTAGGGAACTCATTTATGGGTCGCCTTGAGTGTTTGCGCAGGATCAGCACCGGCGTGACGATGTTGTGCTCTCGAGGAGAACCGTGTAATGCCCATGATGCGGCTATATCTCCCACTGTCGAAGCATGACTTAGAGGCATAACCGCATTCTGGTTTTGTCGCGAGAATGGTCATCTTCACACAATCCCATGTAATGAACAAGAAAGGGATAAAGAGAGTTGGCTTACAATCGCCACTTCACACAATGAACATATAATCCATACATCATTCAGAGTACACAGATAGTCCGACTACGGACAACCAAATGAAAAGAAGATAACCCCAAATGCTAGCTCCCCAATCGTCCCAACTGGGCACCACTACTAATCTTCAGGAAAAGAGACGTAGTAACGGCCAAGGTCCTCGTCGAACTCCCACTTGAGTTCGGTAGCATCACCTACACTGGTATCATCGGCACCTGCAACTGTTCTGGTAGTATCTGTGAGTCACGAGGACTCGGCAATCTCAAAACCCACGACATCAAGACTATTTAAGCTTATGGGTAGGATAAGGTTATGAGGTGGAGTTGCAGCAAGCGCTAAGCAAATATGGTGGCTAACATATGCATACAAGAGTGAGATGAGAAGCTACGCAACTGTCGTGAAGAAGTGATCAAGAAGTGATCCTGAAACTACTAACGTTCATACATAACCCAAACTGTGTTCACTTCCCGGACTCCACCGAAAAGAGACCATCACGGCTACACACATGGTTCATGCATTTTAATTAAGTCAAGTGTCAAGTTCTCTACAACAAGATATTAACAAATTCCCATCTGCCACATAACTGCGGGCACGGCTCTCGAAAGTTTATACCCTGTAGGGGTGTCCCAACTTAGCCCATCACAAGCTCACACGATCAACGAAGGATATTCCTTCTCCCGAAACAACCCGATCACACTCAGAATCCCAGTTACAAGACATTTCGACAATGGTAAAAAAAGACCAGCAAGACTGCCCGAATGTGCCGACAAAACCCGATAGGAGCTGCACATATCTCGTTCTCAGGGCACACCGGATGGGCAAGACATCGGGTTGGCATAGACCCTGGTTTACGAGGAGGCACCGAACATCGCCCAGTTCGGACCAACACTCAGAGGAGCACTGTCCCAAGGGGTTGAAATAAAGATGACCCTTGGGTTTGCAACCCCAAGGGAAAGTTATAGGTTGTTAGGAAAATGTAAAGCCAAGGTTGGGCCTTGCTGGAGGAGTTTTATTCAAAGCGAACTGTCAAGGGGGTGCCATAACCCCAACCGCATAAGGAGCGCAAAATCAAGGAACATAACACCGGTATAATGGACACTAAGGCGGCAAGAGTGGAACAAAACACCAGGCATAAGGCCGAGCCTTCCACCCTTTACCAAGTATATAGATGCATTAATTAAGATAAGAGATATTGTGATATCCCAACATAAATATGTTCCAACATGGAGCAATCTTCAACTTCACCTACAACTAACAACGCTATAAGAGGGGCTGAGCAAAGTGGTAACATAGCCAAACAACGGTTTGCTAGGAAGGTGGGTTAGACGCTTGACATGGCAATATGAGAGGCATGATAAACAAGTGGTAGGTAGCGCGACATAGTGATAGAACGAACAACTAGCAAGCAAAGGTACAAGGGATATCGAGGGTAATCATCATCTTGCCTGCAATCCTGCTAGGAAGAAGACTGAAACCATGAAGTAGACGAACCAACGTAGTCGAACGGATCCTCACAAATGCAATGTTACCGGAACTATGAAGAAGAAGCAACACCGGAAAGAAGCAAACAACATGGTAAACCAACAAGCATAATCATGGAATGATGCACAATCAAATATGATGCATGTCTGGTTTAATGAGGCATGGCATGGCAAAATGCACAAACAACACTACAAGTTAAGTCGAGCTCAATTTGTAACGAGTTGCATATTGATGAAACACCACATTTGACTATTTAATTCACTTCCGTTTATGTACCCAACAATATTAAATGTTGTTAAACATGGCAAGAGGTGAAGTATAAGTAAGCTAACTATTTAGGCAAGTTTAAATGAGGCCGGAAATAACAAACAATAATTCTGGAAAAATCCTCATGTGCATATTTTAGATTTGGTACTGTTCTGCCCTAAACCATATTCCAGAGTTGTTAAACATGCAAGATGAGTGCACCATGTTAAACTAGGCATTTTTCTACCCCATTTACATATAAAGTTTATTAAATTCGGAGCTACGGTTAAATAGTTATGAGATAAAACATTTTAACATGGCATTATGCAAAATAAACACAAACAACATTTTAAACATTTTCTACATGCATGAAAGTAGCCTATTATGAAACTAGAAGAAATTCGAAGCATTTTACATATTTAGAACATTTTAATCTGGTGCACGGATGATGAGTTATTATATGCATGATGACTAGGGGGTTTTCGGCAAAACAGGCGCTCTCTGGCATATTAGGCAAAACACATGGACAGAAAAAAACACGGTTGGGCCAAAACTGGTTGGCCGAACAAAGCAGAGGGGCTAGAGGGGCTGCTCACCCATGGGCTTTGGCCCAAGGCGGTGAACCAGGTCGGCGGGGCTGCGGGCTTGGCACGGCGCTGGGATGGGCTACGCGTGAAGACGGATCAAGATGAGCTGGGCCTTGGCGCGGATCTGGCCCAAGGGGAGGTGAAGCAGGTCAACGGAGCAGAGGATCGAGCGGGCCATGCTCTGCCTTGGAGCAGGACGACGACAGCGCCTAGCACGGCTCCGGCGAGGTCCAGGGCGCGGGATGGCTGGGGAGGCGTATCCACAGCGATGGAGACCAGATTCGGGCGTGGGGTGCCCATTCTCGGCGGTTGGACAGCACCAGCGACGACGTCCGCAAGCAGCGGCGGTGGTTCCTGCAGTGTTGTGGTAGTGGTCAGGAGCAGAGCGAGCGAGAGAGAGAGAGAGAGAAACAGAGGGAGAAGAAAGGAGAGGGGGCGAGGCTCCGGTGGCCGGCGAGTGCAGGACGGTGCCAATGGAGATCGGGCGCTGCACGATCCAGGCGAGGGAGGTTGGAGGAGCTCGGGATGAGCAGGATCCGGCGGCCGGGCCTGGTGGGCCGCGGTGCGGTGGAGGGGCACAGCGTGACGCCCCAAGACTGACGCTTTGATATCAACTTGTAACGCCCACGATGTGGCTTTATCTCACATGTGTCGAGGCATGACTTAGATGCATAACCGCATGGTGGTTTTTGTTGCAAGAGGGGTAATCTTCACACAATCGCCACTTCACACAAATAACAAGTTCAACATACATCATCCAGAGTACAATCAAGGTCTGACTACGGAACCAAAATAAAAGAAGACAACCCCAAATGCTAGATCCCCGATCGTCCCAACTGGGCACCACTACTGATCATCCGGAAAAGACACATAACAACGACCAAGATCTTCATCGAGCTCCCACTTGAGCTCGGTTGTGTCACCTGCAACTAACAATGCTATAAGAGAGGCTGAGCAAAAGCGGTAACTTATCCAAAACAACGGTTTGCTAGGAAATGTGGGTTAGAGGCTTGACATGGCAATATGGGAGGCATGATAAACAAGTGGTAGGTAGCACGACATAGCGATAGATCAAACAACTAGCAAGCAAGATAGAAGTGATATCGAGGGTGATGGTCATCTTGCCTGAAATCCCGCAAGGTAGAAGAACGAGTCCATGAAGAAGACAAACAGACGTAGTCGAACGGATCCTCACAAACGTGGCGTTACTAGAACTAACAAGAAGAAGCAACACCGGAAAGGAGCAAACAACATCATTAAACCGGACATGCATCATACTTGATTGTGCTTCATGCCATGTTTATGCTTGTTGGTTTACCATGTTGTTCATGTGAAGTCTCATCATTCTTTTCCTTCAATGTTCGTACCCGGTGAGTCTCATGAAGATGCTCAGGAGCTACAAGTTTATCATTCTTCGTTCTCTGTTCTTCCCCGATGGACGAAATTCAAGCTTCGGTGTTGGTTATATCTCTTCCTTTTGTTTCACATGATTTCCATGTTGGAAGTTCTTATCTAAGCCTCTCATAATCATTCACCTCTCTCTATTCATATCTGGAGTGCCGAAGATATCTCAAGAGATTCATGTTGTCATTCCTAAGCCGTTCAAGATATCTCGAGGTTGTTATCTCTTTTGAGACATTTATTCAATAGGCGCAATCTCTCTTTTATATCGTTCAACGGTGTATCTTTTGAGTGAGCCCTAACCCACAGGTCTTTTCCCAGGATCTTACCTGACTCTTCTAATTTTTTCCGGAGTTATTCTCAAATTCTTTTTCAAAGTTTGACGTAAGAATGGATTTTAATCAGTCATATGCCTTCTCCAAGATCGTTTTCAAATTATGTTCATCTTTGGTTCAACATTAATATTCTTATCCCAGAGTGTCTCAACAATTCATGGTGGTGTTTCTCATCGTCATTCTCTGCATTTGAAGACCAAAGAAGAGTTTCTCCTCCAACTCTTATCGGTTCTCTCAAAGATGCGAACTTCAAGCTTGTTGCCATCCTCTCATAATTGTTTTCGATTGTGATAATTCTTTTCACCCATCCAGAGCAATTCAGGAGTGTTTTCAGCTTGATTCTCCGAAAGACATCATTTCGGGATTATTTATTACAGCTTTCAACTCTTGTTCTCCAAATCTTACCGAGGCATCATTTAAGTATTTTCTAATCAGCTCGTGATCTCTTCATTCTCTTCTGTCAAATAATCTCAAGTATCTTCGTTCTTTTCTTTTTTTCAACTCTTAATGGTGATTCGTGCTTTTCCTATGTGCGTTTCAAGTTCTTACGGCAGTTTGTTCAAGATTCCTCCTCCTATGTTCTCACATTAGTTCATTTGTTCTTCCCAAATCCGATAGGTGATTCGTTGAAGACCTTCCCAAGTTGAGAAATATCTCTCTTCAATCCTTATTCAACGAGAATAAGTAGTATCCCAAATCCATTGCTTGTCATCAATTTAAATTGGTGAAGGATACGCATAATGTAATTCTTGTTATTGTTTCATCCAGTTGATCTAGTTTCTTCTTACAGAGTTGTTCATCAAGTCACATTTCTCGGTTTGAGATGCTTCATCTTTTCTTTTCCGGAGTTCCAAGTTTTCCGCATTATCTTGTCGCGAAGCTCCATTTAAATCATCGCAAGGCTTCACCTTGTGTTTTCAACTTCTCTTTCTTTTTATCATCCTTTTATTGCCGGAGTTCTTCATGGACGCTATACATGGTGGTTAGTCAAGGATTTTTTTCATAGTTCAATTGTTCTTCAAGATTTCTCTCGAAGTTATGATCCGCCAAGCTATACTCTAAAATAAACAGTGTGCTCAACACATGTTTTGTATTGAGGAGTTCAAGCATTCTTCACCTTGCATCCGGAGTGCAATTCTTTCTACCTTATCTGTTGAGATGGTGTTATATCATTCTTGACAATTTCCATTCATGTTTCGCGATTCACATGTTGTCAAGAATGAGGTATTTTCAATCCATCAATCTCTTTGTTGGAGTTATCTTGGGTTATATTTCACCTAAATCCATACCACTAAGGAATGTTGCTATTGGGGTTCTTATCAATGATCTAATCTTCTCCTTCCCATCTCGGTGTAGAAGTTTTTCATCTCTTCATTGTCCTCTATCAATCATTGTTTTCGGTGGCAGAATTTCACCTCAGTTTTGAGATGTCTTCCATAAGCCCACAACAACCTTATTCTTTTGTTTGTTTAATTTTTAACAACTCCATTCAATCCTTGTTTCTAAGGATGTTTTCAAATTAATTGGTGGTAGAAGTTATCATTTTCTTCTACTTTATTTCTTCTTAATGATCTAGCTTCTATTTGTTCGTTCCGGAAGCATTGTGATGTTGCACTCTTCGACCCATCATTCCATTTTTGTCAAAGATCATGTTCTTTTCCTTTCTTATCCATTTAGCCGGAGTGTTGTGTTTTCATTCGAGTTCTTTCATCTTATCAAATCGTGCATCTCTTTTCAGCCGGAATGCTTGTTCGAATTTGTTCTTCCCTGTTACTTGTTGATCTCGTTTCAACAAGAGTGGTTTCAATTGCTTCTTGTCCACTGTGGTCGTCACTCATAGCTTTGCAACCTCCAAGGTTCACATGGTGTTCCTTGTTTCTCGTTTTATACCAGTGTGCTTTCATATTCTTTTTGGTCCGTTAAGCGCTTGTTTCAGGTCCTTCAACCTACAAGGTTCTCGCAATGTTCCTTGTTCCTCTTTTATAATGGAGCGTTTTCAACTTCTTGCATCTTTGTTGGATTCCTTCTTTCAATTCGTTTAACCTCTCAAAGTTTGTTGGTTTCACTCGTTTGTCGAAGAAGCAACTTTGTTTTACCTCTTCCTTTTCCGTTTCTCTCTGGTGCCATCCCTAGGATCTCGGGTCGAGATCCCCTGTTAGTGTGGGAGAGTAATGACGCCCCTAGACCGACGCTCCGATACCAACTTGTAACGCCCACTATGTGGCTATATCTCCCACGTGTTGAGGCACGACTTAGAGGCATAACCACATGGTGGTTTTTGTCGCAAGAGGGGTAATCTTCACACAATCCCATGTACTAAATAAGAAAGGGATAAAGAGTTGGCTTACAATCTCCACTTCACACAAATAACAAGTTACACATACATCATCCAGAGTACAATCAAGGTCTGACTACGGAACCAAAATAAAAGAAGACAACCCCAGATACTAGATCCCCGATCGTCCCAACTAGGCACCACTACTGATCATCGGGAAAAGACACATAACAACGACCAAGATCTTCCTCGAGCTCCCACTTGAGCTCGGTTGCGTCACCTACAACTAACAACGCTATAAGAGGGGATGACCAAAAGCGGTAACTTAGCCAAACAACGGTTTGCTAGGAAATGTGGGTTAGAGGCTTGAAATGGCAATATGGGAGGCATGATAAAAAAAGTGGTAGGTAGCGCGACATAGCGATAGAGCGAACAACTAGCAAGAAAAGATACAAGTGATATCAAGGGTCATGGTCATCTTGCCTGAAATCCCGCAAGGAAGAAGAACGAGTCCATGAAGAAGACAAACGGACATAGTCGAACGGATCCACACAAACGCGATGTTACCAGAACTAACAAGAAGAAGCAACACAGGAAAGGAGCAAACAACATCATTAAACCGGACATGCATCATACTTGATTGTGCATCATGCCATGTTTATGCTTGTTGGTTTACCATGTTGTTTCCTCCTTTCCGGTGTTGCTTCTTCTTTTTAGTTCCTGTAACATCACGTTTGTGAGGATCCGTTCGACTACGTATGTTTGTCTTCTTCATGGACTCGTTCTTCTTCCTTGCAGGATTTCAGGCAAGATCACCATTACCCTCGATATCACTTCTATCTTTGCTTGCTAGTTGTCCACTCTATCGCTATGTCACGCTACCTACCACTTTTTTATCATACCTCCCATATTGCCATGTCAAGCCTCTAACCCACATTTCCTAGCAAACCGTTGTTTGGCTAACTTATCGCTTTTGCTCAGCCCCTCTTACAGCGTCGTTAGTTGCAGGTGACGCAACCGAGCTCAAGTGGGAGCTCAATGAAGATCTTGGTTGTTGTTATGTGTCTTTTCTGGATGATCAGTAGTGCTGCCCAGTTGGGACGATCGGGGATCTAGCATTTGGGGTTGTCTTCTTTTATTTTGGTTCCGTAGTCGGACCTTGATTGTACTCTGGATGATGTATGTTTAACTTGTTATTTGTGTGAAATGGAAATTATAAGCCAACTCTTTATCCCTTTCTTATTCAGTACATGGGATTGTGTGAAGATTACCCCTCTTGCGACAAAAACCACCATGCAGTTATGCCTCTAAGTCGTGCCTCGACACGTGGGAGATATAGCCGCATCGTGGGCGTTACATACGGGGAGGCAACGTGGCGTCTTTCCAGTGGCCACGGGCAGCGTTGGGTGGCGGCACAGCCAATGGCTACACGCCAAGTGGCGGGGACGAGGTGGAGGGCGCCAGAAAACAAGGAGGATGGCGGCAGCGGCTGGTTTAGATGGCACGGGAAACAAGGGAGGAGAGGGATCACCAAATTTGGAAGGGGGAGGTTCTATTTATAGCAGGGGAGGCTAGCGTTTGGGTCTAGGGGTTGTTTTGGAGGTTTCGGAGCCCTCCGATCTCGATCGGACGGTTCCGGACGCGAGGGTGGTGTAGGTGGGTTAGAGGGCTGGTTTAGAGTCGGAGTGGGTCTGAAACAGAAGAGCAGAGAGGCCCAATGACTGTTTCCGGAGACCAAAAATGTCCAATATTTGACCGACTATATTGTCGCTATAGTTATCCGTTGGGGTATCAAACGAACTCCGAATGCGATGAAATTTGGCAGGCAGCCTACTGACAACTTAACAACACTGCACGCCAACTGTCATCCTATTCTGAGAACATTTGCCGGCCACTTATAAAATACTATTTCGGACGTGCCGCGGGCGCGTGCGAGTGTGCATGGGCTCAGAACGGACAACGGAGAGAACTGGGGGAACACGGACGGATGCAAGTTTTGAAAACATGATGATGCAATGCACATGATGACATGGCAAGATGCAACACGCAAGCGAATGACAAGGCAACAGCAGCGAACAACTGGAATACACCTGGCGCATCGGACTTGGGGCATTACAATACTCCACCACTATAAAAGGATCTCGTCCCGAGATCTAAGGATGGCACCGGAGAGAAACGGGAGAGGAAGAGAAGAGGTAAAACTAAGTTGCTTCTTTGAGAAATGAGTGAAACCAAAGAACCTTGTGAGGTTGAACAAATTGAAAGAAAGAATGCGACGAAGTTGAACAAAGTTGAAAACACTCTGTTAGAAAAGAGGAACATGGAACATTACTAGAACCTTGTAGGTTGAAAGACATAAGAAAAGGGTTGCAATGGACAAGAAGTACATCCAAGCACTCCGATTGAAATGAGATGTACAAGGAACGATTAAGTTCAATTACGACAACACTCCGGTTGGAAATGGAAGGCATACAATATGAACTTGGCAAAATGAAAGCACTTGGATGAGACTCCGGTTAGAACAGAAATGATAACAACAACACTCCGGTTAAAACTAGATAGAGAAGGAATAAGAATGATATAATTTGGATAGCACTCCAACTGTAAATGGAAGGAATTGAACATGAACTTGACAAGATGAGAGGATACTTGATGAAATCAACAATACACTGCCTCCGAAACTATTGAAAGAATGGCACAATGGGTAAGAAAGATTCTAGACAGCACTCCGGTTGAGAAGGGAGGCAAAACTTCATAGAATGGGAAGAACTTGAAAAGAGGGCACGACACTCCGGTTGGAAATGGATAAGAACGAAAAGAACACGGTCCTCACAATCCGAGATGATGAGTGAAGAGAGAAACATCGCAATGCCTCCGTAAGAAAGAATAAAAGATAGATCATTTGAATAACAGAATGGAGAAGAAAAAGGCAGCTTCTGCCACAAATGAACTTGGAAGGCACCCTTCCAAGAAGGTTATAATGAAGTTGTTGGAAAACCAACAACGAAATGAATAAGCTTGTAGTGGCCTTATGGAAAACTTCTCAAAATTGAGGCGAAATTCTGCCACTACGGAAACAAGTAATATAATTGATAACACCAACGAGATGAAAACTTCTTCCACCAGGTTGATTGAGAGATAACTTGGAATATTGATAAGCACCACAATAGCGACATTCTTTAGGGAAGGATTTGGTGAAATATGACACAAGATAACTCCCACAAAGAGATTAATGGATTTAAAATGCCTCATTCTTGACAACATGTGACTCGTGAAACATGAATGAAAATTGTCAAGAATGATATAACGCCATCTCAAAAGATAAGGTAGAAAGAATTGCACTTCGGAATGCAAGATGAAGAATGCTTGCACTTCTCAAAACAAAACATGTTTTGAGCACCATGTTTATCTTTGAGTATAGCTTTGCGGATCATAACTTCGAGAGAAATCATGAAGAACAATTGAAAAATGAAAAGAATCCTTGACGAACCACCATGTAGAGCCTCCATGAAGAACTTCGGTAATAAAAGGATGATAAAAATAAAGAGAAGTTGAGAACACAAGGTGAAGCCTTAAGATGATTTAGATGGAGCTTTGCGACGGGATAATGCGGAAAACTTGGAACTCCGGAAAAAAATATGAAGCATCTCGAACAGACAAATGTGACATGATGAACAACTCTGGAAAGGAGAAACTAGATCACTTGGGTGAAACAATAATAAGAATTATGTTATGCGTATCCTTCACCAAATTAAATTGATGACAAGCAATGGATTTGGCATGCCACTTATTCTTCTTGAAAAGATTGAAGAGAGAAATAGTGCAACTTGGGAAGGTCATAAACGATCCACCGGTAGGATTTAGAAAGCATGAATGCATTGATACGATAACAATGGAAGAGGAATGTTGGACGAAACACCGTAAGGATTAAAAGAACGAACGAACAAAACGAATGCATCGCTAGGAAGAATTGGAAAATGAACAAAGATACTTGAGAGAATTTAGATACAAGTGACCAAAGCGATCACAAGAAGATTAGAGAATACTTGAATGATGCCCTAGTAAGATTTGGAGAACGAGAGCTGAAAGCTGTAATGAATAATTCTGTGAGGATGGGCTCCAGAGAATGAAACTGAAAAGACTCCTGAATTTCTCCGGATGGGTGAAAAGAATTCTCACAATCAAAAACAATTACGAGAGGATGGCATGAAGCTAGAACCATTAATCTTCAGGAGAACGGAGCAAGATTTGGAGGAAAAACTCTTCTTCGGTCTTCAAATGTTGAGAATGACGATGAGAACTGTCACCATGAATTGTTGAGATACTCCGGGAGAATGAAAAACAAAGAGGTTGAGCCAATAATGAAAAATAATAATTTGAAATCGATCTTGGAAAACATCTGACTGATGAAAAATCATTCTTACGTCAAACTTCGAAAAGAATTTGGGAATAGCTCTAGGAAATAGAAGAGTCAGGTAAGATCCTGGGAAAAGACCTGTGGGTTAGGGCCCACTCAAAACATACACCGTTTAACAATTTAAAAGAGAGATTGCACCGGTTGATTTAAATGTCTAGAATGAGATAACAACCTCGAATTAGCTTGAGAGGATTAGCAACAAAAACATGAATCTTCTGATATATCTTCAGCACTCCGGAGCAAATGAATAGCGAGATGAGAATGATTATGAGCTGCACCGGCATGAGAAAGCATTTGAAACAAGGAAAGGAATATGATCAACAACGAAAGCTAGAATTGAATCCACCGTTGAAGAAAAGAACGAAGAATGATGAACTTGAAGCTTCCTTAGTATCTTCCTGATAATCCCTGGATAAGAACATTGACGGAAAAGAATGGAGAGACTTCCCATCAATAAAGAAGGATATTTGATTAAGGAATCTGAGTCCTTGAAGAAAAGGGTGGGAGGGCAAGAAAATCAAAGGCAACATGGGAACGGATGAAACGAACAACATTGGGAAAACTGAGAGGTGATCTTGTGAATGGGGAAAATGATAGGATCGTCTTGACGAGAAGTGAACTGGTTGGAAAAGAATTGAAAAGACAACCTTGATGATCAAGAATGATTAGCGTCCACATAGAAATATGAGAACAATGCTTAGGAAAGGTTTTGAATCAACACTTGACATGAGGCAACTCGAATACCACAACTCAAAACAAAACAAAGATTCGGCTTGCAGAATAAGCCGGAACAGACATATGATAGACCCCATATCGTATCATGTGTCTGTTGGAAAGATATCCTACGAGATACTTGAATTCCCAACTAAAAACTCCCAAATCTTTCTGGTTATGCAATCTAGTGTTGGGGATACAAGGAGGCACAATATATATCACACAACTAACAAGCCCTACGCTCCAACTGTATCCATCCGTCAACACATAACCAAGAAAACTCCAGAAATCGTGTACCTCAACCTTCGAAAAGCAACCGTTATACGAGCTATGATAATACTCCCGAACTCCTGCCCCAGTACTAGGCGGCGTCGAGGTTATCTCACCAACAACTACATAAAAGAGATTTTCGATGTCGGCGAACTCAGGTATTCCAGAACTGCAACGATAAAATTGTGACAACAACACCTCGAAGCTCAACTCCCCGGGACACTGTCACAACCCCTAAATGTCACGAGGCACCAAGAACAATGTTCTCATCACAAGAATATCGGAACAATCCCAAGATACGTGTGTGATCCTAAAAAATTAGTGAAAATTGAGGAGAGGAAAGTCGAAACATCTACGTCAGGAGACCTCACCAGAGCGACGAAGGGACTGAGGAGTACAAATAATCCTACTCTCCGATATATATAATCCTAAGACTCAAAACTTTTTGTTCTAGACTCAAGAACTTTAGCGATTCGATCAAGCAGGGGACTCCTAAGTCGGGGATGGCTTTGATTACCAACTTGTAACGCCCACGATGCGGCTATATCTCCCACGTGTCGAGGCACGAGTTAGAGGCATAACCGCATTGTGGTTTTGTTGCAAGAAGGGTCATCTTCACACAATCCCAGGTAATGAACAAGAAATGGATAAAGAGAGTTTCCTTACAATCGCCACTTCACACAATGAACATATAATCCATACATCATTCAGAGTACACACATAGTCCGACTACGGACAACCAAATGAAAAGAAGATAACCCGAAATGCTAGCTCCTCGATCGTCCCAACTGGGCACCACTACTGATCTTCAGGAAAAGACACATAGTAACGGCCAAGGTCCTCGTCGAACTCCCGCTTCAGTTCAGTAGCATCACATGCACTTGTATTATTGGCACCTGCAATTGTTTTGGTAGTATCTGTGAGTCACGAGGACTCGGCAATCTCAAAACCCGCGAGATCAAGACTATTTAAGCTTATGCGTAGGATAAGGTTATGAGGTGAAGTTGCGGCAAGCGCTAAGCAAATATGGTGGCTAATATACGCATGCAGTAGTGAGTTGAGAAGCTACGCAACTGTCGTGAAGAAGTGATCAAGAAGTGATCCTGAAACTACTTACGTTCATACATAACCCAAACCGTTTTCACTTCCCAGACTCCACCGAAAATAGACTATCACGGCTACACATGCGGTTGATGCATTTTAATTAAGTCAAGTGTCAAGTTCTCTACAACCAAATATTACCAAATTCCCATTTGCCACATAACCGCGGGCAAGACTATCGAAAGTTTATACCCTGCAGGGGTGTCCCAACTTATCCCATCAAAAGCTCTCACGATCAACGAAGGATATTCCTTCCCCCGGAACAACCCGATCAGACTCGGAATCCCAATTACAAGACATTTCAACAATGGTAAAAAAGACCATCAGGACCGCCCAAATGTGCCGACAAAACCCAATAGCAGCTGCACATATCTTGTTGTCAAGGCACACCGGATGGGCAAGACGTCGGGTTGGCATAGACCCAGGTTTCCTAGGGGGCACCACACATCGCCCAGTTCGGACCAACACTCAAAGGAGCACTGGCCCGAGGGGTAAAAATAAAGATGACCCTTGGGTTTGCAACCCCGAGGGAAAGTTATAGGTTGTTAGGCAAATGTAAAACCAAGGTTGGGCCTTGCTGGAGGAGTTCTATTCAAAGCGAACTGTCAAGGGGGTCCCATAACCCCAACCGCGTAAGGAACGCAAAATCAAGGAACATAACACCGGTATAATGGAAACTAAGGAGGCAAGAGTGGAAGAAAACACCAGGCATAAGGCCGAGCCTTCCACCCTTTACCATGTATATAGATGCAATAATTAAGAGAAGAGATATTGTGATATCCCAACATAAACATGTTCCAGCATGGAGCAATCTTCAACTTCACCTGCAACTAACAACGCTATAAGAGGGGCTGAGCAAGGCGGTAACATAGCCAAACAACGGTTTGCTAAGAAGGTGGGTTAGAGGCTTGACATGGCAATATGAGAGGCATGATAAACAAGTGGTAGGTAGCGTGACATAGCGGTATAACGAACAACTAGCAAGCAAAGATAGTAGTGATATTGGAGGTAATGATCATCTTGCCTGCAATCCCGCTAGGAAGAAGACTAAA
Source organism: Triticum dicoccoides (assembly GCF_002162155.2). Taxonomy (NCBI): domain Eukaryota; kingdom Viridiplantae; phylum Streptophyta; class Magnoliopsida; order Poales; family Poaceae; genus Triticum; species Triticum dicoccoides. Next base: position 374,035,073 of record NC_041386.1, read on the forward strand.
ACCGTGAAGTAGACGAATAAACGTAGTAGAACGGATCCTCACAAACGCAACGTTACCGGAACTATCAAGAAGAAGCAACATCGAAAAGAAGCAAACAACATGGTAAACCACAAGCATAATCATGGCATGATGCACAATCAAGTATGATGCATGTCCGGTTTAATGAGGCATGGCATGGCAAAATGCACAAAAAACACTACAAGTCAAGTGGAGCTCAATATGTAACGAGTTGCATATTGACGAAACACCACATTCGATTATTTAGTTCACTTCCGTTTACGTGCCCAACAATATTAAATGTTGTTAAACATGGCAAGAGGTGAAGCATAAGTAAGCTAACTATTTAGGCAAGTTTAAATGAGGCCGGAAATAACAAACAACAATTCCAGAAAAATCCTCATGTGCATATTTTAGATTTGGTACTGTTCTTCCCTAAACCATATTTTAGAATTGTTAAACATGCAAAATGAGTGCACCATGTTAAACTAGCCATTTTTCTACCCCATTTACATATAAAGTTTATTAAATTCGGAGCTACGGTTAAATAGTTATGAGATAAATCATTTTAACATGGCATTATGCAAAATAAACACAAACATCATTTAAAAAAATTACATGCATAAAAGCAGCATATTATGAAACTAGACGAAATTCTAAGCATTTTACATATTTAGAACATTTTAATCCGGTGCACGGATGATGAGTTATTATATGCATGATGACTAGGGGGTTTTCTACAAAACATGTGCTCTCTGGAATATTAGGCAAAACGCATGGACAGTAAAATAACACAGTCAGGCCGAAACTAGCTGGCCCAATAGAGCAGAGGGGCTAGAGGGGCAGCTCATCCATGGGCTTCGGCCCAAGGCGGTGAAGCAGGTCGGCGGGGCTGCGGACTTGGCGCGGCGCTGGGCTGCGCGTGGAGACGAATTGATGCGAGCCGGGCCTTGGCGTGGATTTGGCCCATGGGGAGGTGAAGCAGCTCAACGGAGCAGAGGATCGAGCGGGCCGCGCTTCTCCTTGGAGCAGGACAACGGCGGTGGCCTAGCGCGGCTCCGGCGAGGTCCAGGGCACGGGACAGCTAGGGAGGCGGATCCGCAGCGGTGGAGACCGGATCCGGGCATGGGGTGCCCATTCCTGGTGTTGGACGGCACCGGCGACAACGTCTGGAAGCAGCGGCGGTGGTTCCTGCAGGGCGGCTGTAGTGGTGAGGAGAAGAGAGAGAGAGAAACGAAGGGAGAAGAAAGGAGAGGGGGACGGGGCACTGGCCTGGGTTGGAGGTGTTCGCCGGCGGCGAGGCTCCGGTGGTCGGAGAGTGGAGGATGCGGTGATGGAGATCGGGCGCTACCCGATCCAGGCGAGGGAGGTTGGAGGGGTTCGGGACGAGCCAGATCTGGCGGCGGGCCACTTCGGGCCGGGCAGGCTACGGCCAGGCCTGGCGGGCAGCGGTGCGGTGGAGGGGCACGGGGAGGCAACGTGGCGGCCTGCCACTGGCCACGAGCGGCGCTGGGTGGCGGTGCAGCCAATGGCTACGCGCCAAGTGGCGGGGATGAGGTGGAGGGCGCCGGAAAACAAGGAGGATGGCGGCGGCGGCTGGTATGGATGTCACGGGAAATGAGGGAGGAGATGGATGACCAGATTTGGAAGGGGGAGGTTCTATTTATAGCAGGGGAGGCTAGGGTATGGGTATAGGGATGGGTCCGGAGCCCTTCGATCTTGATCGGACGGTTCCGGACACGAGGGTGGTGTAGGTGGGCTAGAGGGCTGGTTTAGAGTGGGAGTGGGTCTGAAATAGGAGAGCAGAGAGGTCCAGCGATTGTTTCCGGAGAACAAAAACGTCCGACATTTGACCGACTATATTGTCGCTATAGTTATCCGTTGGGGTATCAAACGAACTCCTAATGCGATGAAATTTGGCAGGCGGCCTACTGACAATATAACAACACCGCACGCCAACTTTCATCCCATTCTGAGAACATTTTCTGGCCACTTACAAAATAATATTTCGGATGTGCCGCGGGCGCGTGCGAGTGTGCCTGGGCTCAGAACGGACAACTGAGAGAACTGGGGAAACCCGAACAGATGCAAGTTTTGAAAACATGATGATGCAATGCACATGATGAAATGTCAAGATGCAACACGCAAGCGAATGACAAGGCAACAACAGCGAATAACTAGAAGACACCTGGCGCATCGGACTCGGGGCGTGACAACCCATCTCTGGGCTGCTACGCGTGTTGCATGCTACCAGCAAGCCCTGCATCGCTATCACAACCGCAGGGTTCATGCCTGGTGTTTCGAGGAGGGCGACCTTGTCCTTAGGTGTGTTTAGTCTACCAAGGGTGCAAACAAGTTGACGCCGAAGTGGGAAGGCCCTTACCGGGTAGTACGAGTCACCAGACCTGGCACAGTCCGTCCGGAGACCGAAGATGGCATTCAATTGCAAAACTCATGGCATATTGAGCATCTCCGTAAGTTCTACCTATAAGGCGCGGCTGTCGGGCCTTGCACTAGTAGAAAAAGGGCCTTTAGTCCCGGTTCATAAGGGCCTTTAGTCCCGGTTCTGAAACCGGGACTAAAATGTCGGTACTAATGCCTCTCCCTTTAGTCCCGGTTCAATCCAGAACCGGGACTAAAGGGCGCGGCCACGTGGAGCTCCACCTTTAGTCCCGGTTGGTAAATGAAGCACTAGGGGCCCCCGACAAGTTTCATGCATGCATAAGCATTTCATGAGCATCACATGGATAAGATCGCATTTGGCATCATTTCCATCTGCATAAACTTCAAGCTCCTGCTGAAGACTTGGCCTCCTAAAGGATATGGAAGTATGAAGCCTACACGATGATACCCGACAAGAAAAACAGATAAGTTCTTTCTCTTATCTACACGATGATAAGCAAAGACTTGTGCATAAGAAAGCCTCCCCGCTTTTTGAAACTTAGGTGCTCCCATCCTTTGACTCGAACGATGCTTCGGTCAGGATGGTCGTAGTGGGCTTTGATGAAAAAAGATTGGCGGGGGGGGGCTGGTCCCTCATCACAATTTGTACAAGGTAGGCTTAACTCCCTAGAAACAAAAAATAGGGTACCGGCATGATAACCTACCCGGGGAAACTCGTTTATTTAAAAATATAGAGGCATTCCAACTCTGCATGGACATATACATGCACGAGTCCCCGACAAGGTTCCTTTTTCATTAATATGCTGATCAAATAAGTACAGACCTTAGAGGACACAAACATGGATTCAAGAGATTACATTATTTGAGCTAAAATTTGGCAAGTGCCTACAGATCTAAGGTTGAAAAAAGATAAAATGCCATGATGACTTCACCTTTTCCTCTCCTTCTTCGAAACTACAAGGAGAGACGAAGAAGGTGGATGGAGGGCCTGGCTAGGATTTGGTGCCTCCCCAGGATCATTATGGCGCTGTCCCCTAGCTAGTAGGAAGGAACCGGAGGGAATAGGGGACGATGGCACTAAAGGGAGCCCAGACGGGGGAGGCAGAGTCACCAGAAAACACAACTTGTTGGAACTGTCGCCCCCGTTCTTGACGCGTCGTGGGTTGCTGCGACCTTGCGTACCGCTACAGTCTGAACACCCCATCACAACAGCTGTGTCGGGCGCCACGCTCTTTGGGAAATCCCAAAAAGAGCTTGGTCGTCCCCGACGGCCCTGAGATCAAAAACCACCATACATTCAGGAGACATGTGCGGGAACAAAGAGCCCTCCTGCGCGGCAAGCGGTCGATGCCCAGAGAGGTCGAGTCCGCCCTTTTCAGCGGCAAACCCATTCTGTGACCCCCCCCCCTCTAGCACCACGAGAGAAGGAGGAATGGGCCATGGTCTACTACCGCATCCTGCGTCTGCTACGGGCCTCGGTCTGGTGTCACGTGCGTCTCCTCCCACTAAAATTGAAGCATCGGGCGGCCTGGCGATGAGCACACCAGAGTCGCCACCTCCGGCGTTACCGCCACGCGGCCCGCGCGCCCTCCAAAGGTTCACGGGAAGATGCGGAAGGAACCTCTCCCCAATAAAGGCGTAACCATGCCTCGTATGGTCCTAGACCAGAATCACTCCCCAAGCATTGGCATGCGTATTCGACGTCGCCAACCTCAAGCTACTACCTGGGGCCTGGCCCAAGGCTCTTTTCTTCAGCATAACCAGCAGGAAGCAGACGATGGAGGAGAAGGGATGCGAGGATGAATGCCTCTGCTCCTCCTCTGCCCCTCCTTTTATAGGCGGGTCAGGGAAGAGAGCCGACTCATCGACGAGTAATCACCGCCCTCCTCCACCAATTCAAGGAGGCCGGGCCCCTGCCTTGATGCTATCCCACACCACACGCCTCTATTACCTACCCCACTCAATGCATGCAACATATGTGGCTAAAGATAAGGGCATGCTGGGAAGAGTGAATTGGCAGTTACTCGTCCATGCGTTAAAGTCATTCATGGGCCATTACAAGAGCGGCCCCACCACAATTGGCTTTACACAATGAGCGGGAGAACCGGAAACTGGCCCAGGCTCAAGTTAATGAAGAAGTGAAGAAGATGTCGAGGGGCCAGCCACTTATACGCCCCTGCATGTGCACTGGATAGGGCCTACGCCTGACAACGCCCGGCAGCGCATTCGGGCTAGGCCTGGGGGCTCCTGTCGGCGCAACAAACCCTGGGTCTGTTTCCCAGACTGTGCACAGGCACAAGGACAAGATTACGAGCACCAAGATCAGATCAAAGCACAAAGGATCTATCCTTCAAAGGACCAACGTGCATATCTAGAGGATCAAGACTAGCCAGAGAAGCAAGATATTGCTAAGGGAAAATCACCCTTGCCGGCCAGGCGAGCCTGGCAAGGACGGGGTTACCCCCGGAAGCGAGCTTTCGGATTATCCCAGCAAGCCTGCCGGGGCATACGGGGGTGAACCACTCCACCACACCACCTCACCATAACGCACGTCGTCGATCAGTGCGGTGTCAAGCTCCAAGGTGACTAAGAGCTGCTATTGGCCACATGGCAGTCACTTCCTACAGAAAATGCATCCAAGCAACACCCATCCTAAGACGTGTCAAGCAAGCAGGCGCGAAGCTGGCAAAGTAGCCCAATAGGGCCTACCTGGCAAGTTATGATGTGACGTTGAGCGGTGCATTTAAAGCGCCCTATCAGCATGCAGAGTTAGGTATGATAGTACTGTTTGCTATCTAATCAGTGCGTAATGACTGATTTGCCACTCTGGTGACCCCTTGATCTATAAAAGGAGGCCCAAGGCAACCATAGAAAGGGTTGGCTAATCCAGACCCTCACACACTCATACGCACATAGCCGCTTTCGCCTTGAGGCGACCCCGGCCGGGAAAGCGTGTTGCACTCACCACCACTTTTTCCACCATCAATCCACCAAAGCAGGAGTAGGGTTTTACGCCTCACGGCAGCCCGAACCTGGGTAAAACTGCTCGCGTGATCTCTACCATGTTGTTCCACGCCCCTTCGCTCTTTGTGCAACGTGCCATCCCCTTGCTGAACCAGAAAGGGGCTCTTAGTCCCATATGTGGTCGTGGTTTCCTACGACAACAGGATTAGTTGCATCTGCGTTTAAAATCGGCAAGAGGCCAGCCTCCACCTGCACTCCTAAACTTGCGTCGAGTCTGCTCGACAAGGGTTTTAAGTAGCTGCGTTTAAGGCCAGCAAGAGGCTTTGCCTGATAACTTACTCGCAAAATACTTCTTAGGGCTAGTCCTTCAAGACGTCTAAGGCAAGTATGTGTCTCTGGCAAGTTTTTTTCTCAAAATTGCGTGCGGCAACAAGTACTAGTCATACAAATGCAAATGTGGATGGGGAAATGTTTATATTTGATGCAAGCACGACAAAATTCTACATTTTTTTAGGAAAAGAGACGTGCTCTGTAATGCCTTTCTTGTCCCTGTCCTCCTAGGATTTACATCGAGTGCAAGGAGGGCAAATGTAGCGGTTGTGTGATGCCCTGGTCACCCCCACCAGGACCAGAGGGACACGGCTTGACGGGAACCCCGGTAGGGAAGATGAAGCCGGAGTCCACAAGCTAGCCTGCCGGGGTCCAGCTGGAGGTTGTGGTGACGTCCAGGCCAAGCACCCTCAGCAAATTGCTCTGCCGGAGTCCAAGTGTAGATGATGGTGCTGCCAGCGTTCAGCTGGAGTATGAGTTGTCTTCTTTTGACTTGAAGGCCGGCGACTCACCGTCATCGTCTTCACCATCTGCGTCCTCCTCGTCATTGTCGCTGGAGGAGGAGCTTTCGCCATCGCTCGAGCTTTCCACACAGCACCCAAGACGAGCGCCTGAAGGCCCATAGATCTTGATAAAGAGCGTGTCAAACTCCACCAACTTGAAGCGGAGGGCATGCCCCTCCACAAAATAGTGAGTGCAGGAAAAGGTTTTCCCCCCGCGCCTAAGAAACATGACGCGAGGCGAGGGGAACTCAACGTTCACCTACACGGCGCCATTACAATAGCCGCTCACGCACAGCCACAGACCGAACGGTTGATCGACCTCCATCACCCTAGAGAAAGGGCGATGGAGCCCTAGGCTTCTACGGGGAGTATCGTGTAGCTCGATGATGAACTCGAGCGTCGTGACCCCCGTATGGCCCCTTGCCGGGGATGGAGCGGTTGGAGAAACAACAAGCGCACCACCCCAGCCACCTCGATTGCGGGCGCCGCATCGACCCCAACCTCGCCCTGCGGCCCTGCCTCGTGTGCTGGCACCGACTTCTGTGGCCGCAGCCAAGGCAGAAGCATGATGTCGACGAGAAGCTCTCGCTACCATGACCGAAGCATGAGCTCGGCCTCTTCCTCTCACCATGGTGGAAGCAGAAGCAAGGGAAGGGAGGAGAGGAAGGTGAATGAGCATCGATGCCACCCCCCTTTTATTATGGGCAGTGTGGGGGATGGCTCTCCACTTCCCTAGGGCAACCGTCCTGCACCACCAATCCAACCCCCTGCATCCATGGCTGGCGTCTTGCTCCATCGACCGCCCAGTTTCGCCAATCCGGTGCTCTGGCTCCTTCGATCAAAGCACTACCACCACTGCCACCCTTCTGCACCAATCACACACCCTACACATAATATGCGTCATGGGAAAGAGGGGAAGGCTGCGATAAAGGCGGAAGTGATGGAAGGAACGGCAGTTACCCCAAATCATCCGTGGGCTCCCTAACAACATCCTGCATGTGTATGCGCTCTCAGTTTTTAACGCAAACAACCTACATCGTCCAACCGCCAAGGATATCAGGATGAAGCTCGGGGCTAGCTTAAATCTTGATAAATGAAGAAGCAAAGAAGATCTCAAAGTATGACGCCATTTCCGGCAAGGTCAATACGTGATTTTATGCGTTATTGGGCCTAGCCCAACAATGCCCGGTGACATATGTGACCTAGACCAGGGGACTCCTGTCTGTGCAGCAAACATGGGTGTTTGCTACCCTGACCTATAAACAGACATGTTGCACCTCCCCTGGCAAGGATCAAACTCATATGCATCCATACTAGAGAATTCGCTCTCCACGAGATCAAAGAGCACATTAAGAAGACCAAAGCTTGGGACAAGCTACAAGATTCACAATAGAAGCAGCCGATCCCGGCAAGAACGAGCTGGAAAGACAAGGCCCAGCAAGCTCATCGAGCACGGACTTACTTCCAAATGCCAACGCTCCACCTCTCTGGCCAGTTGGTCACTGATCAGTGAGTGTTGAGCCCGTAGGTGGTTAGGTAGAGATAGGTCATACGTGTTAGCTTACTGGGAAGGAGAATTACCTTTATTGACACCTGTCCTAATGGTGTGTCAAGCTAATAGGGGGTAGTTGACCAAGCGGCGCAGTAGCCTTGCCAGGGCTCCTCCTCCACATGACACCTAGCAACGCATTTAATGCTTTTTGTCCTAACTAGGATAGTTAGGTATGATAGTTTTGTATCAGTCTCATCACCCTGTATCGATCTTTTTGCCACTATGGTAACCCGTTTAGTTGTAAAAGGAGGGTTGAGGCAATCTTTACAGGGGTTTGAACCCTTTGCAACCTTCACGCATAGGTAACCATGTAGCTGCCCTCACCTAGCGCCTCAAGGGAGAGCGCCCAGTGTACTTTCTTCCTCATTCACCCAATACACCAAAGCAGGAGTAGGGTTTTACGCTTCTCGGCGGCCCGAACCTGGGTAAACCATGGTGCCTCCCGTTGCCCTTGCTCTTTGTGTTGGTTTCTCCCCCTTGCCGAAACAGGAAAGGGACTGCATTGCCCCATAGATTACCAGCTCCACACGAACATTCGCAATAGCAATGAGGTCAAATGTATATTCCTGTTTGCACAAAAAGCTACAAAGGAAACAGTCAGAGTGTTAAACAATAACTGGAAAAAAAACAATTGGTTAAACTTGTGATGACTTGTAACAGTGGCATAGCTTCATTTTACCAGGGGCATTAGATTAAGAATAGCTAAATAGTTGCTCTAAGGACATGGGGCAGTGAGTGCACCAGCAGTCCAGCACCATGTACCTAAACCAGGGCATAAAGTGGTGATTCAGAGTTTGTTGCCCAAGAAACAAAATCCAAGCAACACATCTAAGTTGGTCTCACTTTTGTTTAATTTAGCCACCCATTGATATGTGTGGATAGAAAATCTAGTCCTAGTCATACCAGTGTGTAAAGTGTTTCACCTTTATTTCCGTTTTCGACCAAGAGATTAGTTAGATGGCCAGTCTGTAGTACTTTCACCCCCCTTCTTTCTTGTTTGTACCAAGTCCTATGTACATACTACATCTTTTCTCCATTTCTATCCTATTTGAACCAAGTATTGCAAGATTCGACTCCATGTAGTAGCTTTACCTCTAACAATAGAAAAAAATAGGTGGCGCTGGACAATCTGATCAAGCCTAGCTACATGGGGGCTGAGAGGTAGAAAATGATGCACATGCAGTGATGTAGCAAGTTGGGGAAGTAGAGCTAGGCCGGTTTAGAAGGAAGATATACCTGAAGGTCGTCGGGGTGTGGCTAAGTGGGGGCGGGAAGCCGCATCCACCGACACTACTCTCATCCTCTCTAGAGTATAGTGGGGTAGTTTTCCTTTTTCACTCCATCAAAACTATCGTTTAAGATTGTGTATGTGCCAGGTCGCCGTTTTTGAGTTGTTTGTTTTTTTGAGATAGATACCCCCTTATTCTGAGCGGTGTGCATGTGTGGATTAACGAGCTTCTCGGCTAGTTAAATTCGTTCTTGTTAAGGGTCGGCTCGTTAAGCTCGGAAATATTAAGAAGCAATAAACCATGCTCGGCTCGGTTCGTTTGAAGCTCGTTAATCCCATGAGAGCATGTTAAAAAAAAATTCACATAAGATGAAACATGTGTTGTGTTGTTACTAATGAAGTTACCATGAAACTTGTTAGCTTGTTCATTAACCTCCTTACAAAATTGATGATGTGCTTTGTTCATTAAGAAGTGACCCAGGAGGATAACAAGGCAAACTATCGAGCTCTCATTAAGATCATGAGCTACGAGCTTTTGTTCTAGCCCTAACGGTGTGCCACATCGCACTTTGTATCGTTCACGTCTGGTACTAAATCCACTATTAAGTGAACAACAACCGCCTCATAAAATTTGTGAACGTGCCAATGGCTCAAATTATTGGAAACATTGGCTGCACCAATAGGGATTATTGTTTATATTTTCTATATGGGAGTACAGTTAATCCTCAAAACAAAATGTGAGAGTACAATCTTTATGGAGTAATACTATTGCCAGCTCCTCCTCCGTCTTCCAAACTCTATGACTAGACGCTCTATTACACTGTTTCACGGACATGTAGGACATCAAGCATCCGGGCCCATGTGCCATCCATGAAACCATAGTGAGGTGCTACAGTCGAGACTCACGAGTCACCCCGGTGTGGCCGTCATGACACATCATATCACAAACCCACACCTTTACCATCAATGGTAAAGTGGCCTCGAAGTTGGACGGGATGAAGCAACCATCATTTCACTGGAACGCTCGTTGAAGCCCTTTCTACCCTATCTTGAAGAAAACCGCACTCCAGGCTACTCACGTCTGCCATTTTTATTCTGTACCAACAAAGGAAATGTAGGCAAATCAGTGATGCTACTCTACTTTCATTCCTAGAAACTTCTTTTTATGAAGCACCAACTGATTCTCAGTACCTGTTCTTTTCCTGTTTTCATTGTGATTGTGATTTCCTTTTGATTGCTTTTGTTTTTCACTTTATTGATGGATCCTGGAGCACTAGGAAAAGAGTTGCCAACAGACAACCCACTCGAGGCAGAGATCTCCAGGAAGTGAGCGCAGGCCAACGAGTTAGCTGTGTTGGCGTGCCAACCCATGGAGATGAAGAACTCCAAGAAACAAGCACTGGCCAAAGAGTTAACGATGTTGGCAGATGAACTCCTGAACAAAGAAAGCTGGAAGAACAGCAAGGGCCCCACTATGCCTACCCCAGAAATTCTAATGGCCACCGATGAGAGGCTCAAGGCCGGGTTGGAGGAGCAGTATTTGCCTGGCGAGCCGATGGCCCCCTTCGAGGAGATGGCCCCGGAGGGATGGGATACCCCGGTGAGCTGCACAAGGTCAAAAAAATGGCTTACCATAGTTTTGGCCTTTGATTATTTGCAATGTGCTTGCTAATATGTTAGGGTTGTGCAGGTGCTCGTGAACATCCTTGATGATTCCGATGTCACGGTCCGTCCTATGGACATCACCCCAGAGATCGATTCCCATGTCGTTGTCCCTCCTGTGGACATCGCCCCAGAGAACGGTTCCCATGCCTCTGTCCATCGTGTGGACATTGCCCCATAGATCGTTTCCCATGGCGATGTCCATCCTGTGGACATTGCCCGAGAGATTGATGACAAGAAAGAGTTGGTCGCGACAATCTTTCAACGTAGTTTGTAATGTGTTTAATTACCAGAACGATGTGTGTTATCAAACCATCTTAGGGCTAGTGCACTGTCTTGTGTGGCCGGTAGTTGCTACTTTTGTTTGATAGTGAATCTTGCGAACCCTCTCCGAGTTAAGGAAACATATGTATCCTCACCAGCTTTTGATGTAATATATGGCATGCTTAGATGTAAGTTTGAACTGTTTATCATATAAGAAGGGCTTGTTTCATGATTCTTGCTGTCAAACCTCGACTGATTCCATGTTGTGTTAGTACGCTAGCTACTATGCGAGCTATAGTACTTGCAAACACTCGCCGAAGAGAAACATTGGGGCTGATAAGCTCATGGTACGCCTATAGGTCTGGTCGTCGATCAACCAATAGCCCAAAAGCTCCTAAAATTATAGGCTTGGCGATCGATCAAACAATTAGGCACAACTATACATTAATTCACATCAAACTCAAAGAGTTGGTTCACGGATACATTCACATTAATAGCCAGCATTCAGAACAAAATTGGCACGTACTTGTAACATGCGTGAATGTGTAATTTTTTTGCTGGAAGCGTGAATGTGTAGTTATGTCATACTTTCGGAGTGGCTACAGAGAGTGTGTATGTGTGCTATAGAGGGTTTGTGTGATGGATAGATATCTAGAGAGAGAAAGGCCCACTATTTCTTTCTAGTTGTCAACAAAATCATAGCGGTACAGAGACGTATAAATCCTAGAACATTGGCGTTAGGCGGGCTAGTTTGGCCTAGTGGGTTTGAGTGATATGACGTGCTACAATGGCGTCCAGTCTTTGCATGTGGTAGCAGTATTGCTGGTACAGTAAGTTTTCTTGATGAAGATGATTCAATGAAGTCATGATTGTTCCTTCGTCCGAGCAACTTACAATGGGAAAGGTTGGGCCTGTGATTTGACGGCTCATTAGTCATTTATTACTGCGACTCTATGATCGGGGAGAGTCTCCCATGCAGTACTGTGTGATGCACTCTAATTTTGGTGCATGGCAAGCGGACCAGGATGGTCGACGTCCCACATGTCGGCGAAAGAAAGTATTATTTCCGATATCGAGAACGAGGATGGAAATCGGGCTCTTGTATTCTATTCATTATTTATTTTTGATGAAAGCTATTCTCTCCACACTTACGATGGAGGAGTGTGAAACACGGCAGCCTAGTGAACTTGGCATGTGCACAACTCCCTCCTTCCATGAAAGATTGTACATATAGAGATTTACACATTCACCAAGAGGAACCAGAACTCCATTGCATAATTAATGCCCAAAAGTAGCAAACTTATGGGTGCATGCGACCATTGAGAGAAGAAGATTAAATGAAGGTTGTTGCATGCTATAATTAAGGATAGACATGCAGCCAATAGCTAGAGCACAAGTTGTTGTATTAGTCAATCAATACTGATTAGATTAAAGGCTAAGTCCATTGGAAGTGTAGATTTACACTCTTTGTTGGAAAATTTTCTAATGCTAGATGTACAATTTTTCATGGACCTAGGGGGTAGTTAATAGTAGTACTACTTGGCTTAGCGATCGATTAGACAATAGTCCACAATTATACATTAATGTACAGATGCGGTGCATTCCAAGTTCAATATTCACATAAAACGTAATAGCAACCTGCAAAAAACCTCCCGCATCTGTCCGCAGACACGGATGCGGGAGGCAGCCATCCAACACTAGCAGCATACAACTCTGAAACAACTCAAACCAACTGGACGTAATTCACGCAAACACGGCTAAAATTCATGCAAACCCGACCGGATTTCATACAAACCAAATGTAAACTATTACATTTTGGAAATATTTTAACAAAAAGTTAATACCATGTGCACGTACTATCACGCGGAGCACCACTCCCATGACACAGAAACGCTACACTAGGGAGAGGTTTTTTTTGGTGGACCAGGGCGGTCAAAAGCGGGCTTGGGAGTGGTACGGACGCCCGCATGGCCCACCACACATTATCACCATATTTCTTGGAGTCCGCATGTGGCGGGCGGCCGATCTCTTCTCCCACCCCGTCTCTCTCTTCTCAGCTGACGCTCGGCGGGCGATTAGATTTCGGCTATCATCGGTTTATTCAATTGTAGTCTCACATGTCAGTGAAAATGCAAGACAACACATGTCCCCTATCGGGGGTGCGAAGCGAACGCGATAGGTGTGCTTTAAGTGTGCCGCCTTTTCCTTTTGAACTTGCAAAGTGTAACATTTTCTACTCTTTTCTTTCGCTTTTTCGTGCGATCGATAGATAGAAATCCAGAACAAAACGACGAGGGCGGTGCTTTCCCGCGCGTTAGGCGGGCTAGTTGGGCCTAGTGGGTTTGAGTGATATGACGTGCTAACGTGTCATCCAGTCTTCGCCTGTGGTAGTAGTATTGCTGGTGCGGTAAGTTTTCTTGAAGAAGCGGATTCAACAAAGTCATGGTGGTTCCCTCGTCCGATGACTTTAAGATCTTGTTAACTTGACTTGAAGACTTGAAGATTTTTGTTTCTTGACGTGATGACTTCAAGATTTTTTGAAACAAGGTGATGAATTGAAGATTGCTCACCACGCCTCCCGCGGATTGACGAGGACATGAACAGCGTGTTAGAGCATCTCCACTTGTTCCATTTTTTGTAAGCAAGCGTGTCCACACTTACAAGGGAGGAGTGCGAAACACGGCGGATCTGATTTTGATCGAGGGATAACTGTTCCCTACAAAATAATGGAGCAATGTTAGGGTTTATATCATGATAGTTTTGAAGGAAATATGCCCTAGAGGCAATAATAAAGTTGTTATTTCATATTTCATTATTCATGATAAAGGTTTATTATTCATGCTAGAATTGTATTGATCAGAAACTTAAATACATGTGTGAATACATAAACAAATAGCATGTCCCTAGTAAGCCTCTACTAGACTAGCTCGTTGATCAAAGATGGCTAAGGTTTCCTAAACATAGACATGTGTTGTCATTTGATAACGGGATCACATCATTAGGAGAATGATGTGTGATACGTCTCCAACGTATCTACAATTTTTGATTATTCCATGCTATTATATTATCTATTTTGGATGTTTTATATGCATTAATATGCTATTATATATTATTTTTAGGACTAACCTATTAATTTAGAGCCCAGTGCCTGTGCCAGTTTCTGTTTTTTCCTTGTTTTAGAGTTTCACAAAAAATGAATACCAAACGGAAGAAAACTTTCGCGATGATTTTTCTTGGACCATAAGACATCCAGAGGACTTGGAGTACAAGTCAGAGAAGCCACGAGGCGGCCACAAGGACGAAGGGCGCGCCGCCCACCCTTGTGGGCCCCTCGTGACTCCACCGACCTAGTTTCTTCGCCTATATATTCTCATATACCCCAAAACTAATAGGGGAGTCACGAAAACACTTTTCCACTGTCACAACCTTCTGTACACATGAGATCCCATCTAGGGGCCTTTTTTGGCGTCCTGCCGGAGGGGGATTTGATCACGGAGGGCTTCTACATCAACACCATTGCCCTTCCGATGAAGCGTGAGTAGTTTACCACAGACATATGGGTCCATAGATAGTAGCTAGATGGCTTCTTCTCTCTCTTTGATTCTCAATATCATGTTCTCCTCGATGTTCTTGGAGATCTATTCGATGTAATACTTTTTTGCGGTGTGTTTGCCAAGATCTGACGAATTGTGGATTTATGATTAGCTTATCTATGAATATTATTTGAATCTTCTCTGAATTCTCATATGCCTGATTTGATATCTTCGCAAGTCTCTTCGAACTATCGATTTGGTTTGGCCAACTAGATTGGTTTTTCTTGCAATGGGAGAAGTGCTTAGCTTTGGGTTCAATCTTATGGTGTCCTTTCCCAGTGACAGTAGGGGCAGCAAGGCGCGTATTGTATTGTTGCCACTGAGGATGAAAGGATGGGGTTTTCATTATATTCCTTGAGTTAATTCCTCTACATCATGTCATCTTGCTTAATGTGTTACCCCGTTCTTAATTAACTTAATACTCTAGATGCATGCTGGATAGCAATCGATGTGTGGAGTAATAGTGGTAGATGGAGAATCGTTTCAGTCTACTTGACACAGACGTGATGCCTATATTTATGATCATTGCCTTAGATATCGTCATAACTTTGCGCTTTTCTATCAATTGCTCGGCAGTAATTTGTTCACCCACCGTAATATTTTCTATCTTGAGAGAAGCCTCTAGTGAAACCTATGGACTCGGGTCTATTTTCCGTCATACAAGTTCTATTTTCCATCATACAAGTTCTAATTTCCATCATATAAGTTCTATTTTCCATCATATAAGTTTCGGATCTACAATTTTAGTTTACGATTTACTTCCTTTGCAATCTTTTACTTTTCGATCTATAAACCAAAAATGCGAAAAATATTTACTTTATTATTTATCTATCACTATCAGATCTCACCTTTGCAAGTAACTGTGAAGGGATTGACAAGCCCTTCATCGCGTTGGGTGCAAGTTGTTGTTTGTTTCTGCAGGTATTCGGTGACTTGTGTGTTGTCTCCTACTGGATTTATACCTTTGTTCTCAAAACTGAGGGAAATACTTACTCTAGTTTGCTGCATCACCCTTTCCTGTTCAAGGGAAAAACCAACGCAAGCTCAAGAAGTAGCAGGAAGAATTTCTGGCGCCATTGCTGGGGAGATCTATGCCAAGTCAAGACATACCAAGTATCCATCATAAATTCACATCTCTTGCATTACATTATTCGCCATTCGCCTCTCGTTTTCCTCTCCCCCACTTCTAAAATGAATTTCGAAAAGATTTTCCCTTTTCTTCGCCCTTCTTTCATTCGATCTTATGTTTGCTTGTGTTTCCACGTGCCTTCTATTTGCTTGCATCTTCGCTTGCTAAAACTCTATCAATATGGATCCTCACCCACTTGCTATTCTTTTTAAAAGATCCAATTAGTATTATCCAATTACTAGTGAGTTGAGTGCATTAGATTATCTTTATGAGGTTTTGCTTGATATTCGTGAATCTGAAAATTGTGATGAAGTATTGAAAGAAGAAAATTATAAAGTGATTCACGATAGATCCTTGAATGAAAAGCACAATTACAATGATGTTATTATAAATTCTATTAATGTGAATTGTGTTAATGATATGGAAAACCCTAAGCTTGGGGATGCTAATTTTGTTATGTCTACTACTTGTTGCAATGATCATGACTGGGTTGATTTTTCTTATGATATTGAAAATTTATTTAAGCCCCATAATGAATATGAGATTGATAATCATGTTTGCAATAATACTAAAAGTGGGTTTGTAAGAGTGTCAACTTTAGATCCCACATATTTGGATAATGTTCAATCTTATGAAGTTTTTGATAAAAGTGGGTTCGGAGAGGTCATGACTTTATTTTATGATAATCCCACTATTTCGGAAGAGTGTCAACTTTGCATGCATGCGGATCGTGAAGAGAAAATTTTATGTGATAGCCATATTGTTGAATTTGTATATGATCCTACATGCATTTATTATGGGAGAGGAAAATATGGTTGTAGAAATTTTAATGTCACTAAATTACCTCTCGTTATGTTGAGATTGCTATTGTTTATTTCTTATTCCTTGCATATGCTAGTTTTTTCTTGTCTTGATAATTTTTTTGCTTATAAAATGCCTATGCATTGGAACTATGTTAGACTTAAACTCGTTTTTCACATGTTTTAATATGCTCTCTTTGTGTTTCAATTGCTATCTTTCATGTGAGCATCATTAAAATTATCAATGCCTAGCTAAAAGGCTTTAAAGAAAAGCACTTGTTAGGAGACAACCCAATATATTTAGGTATTGTTTTGCAAATAATTCATCTAGCCTCTGGTTAGATGTAGTTTTATGTTTTAATTAGTGTTTGTTCCAAGTAAGACCTTTGGGATAGCTTAAGGTGATAGTTGATTTGATCTTGTTGAAAAACAAAAACTTTTGCGCCCAGGATATTAATTTTCATTTTAGCCGAAGCGCGATAAAATACTGATTCTTTTTGTAGAAGATTAAAATAAATTTCTTAGGCCTTCCTAATGTTTCAGAATTTTTGGAGTTACAAAAGTATTTGAAATCTCCAGATTGCTACAGACTGTTCTGTTTTTGACATATTCTATGTGTTGTTTGCTTATTTTGATGAATCTATGGCTAGTATCGGGGGGGTATGAACCATGGAAAAGTGGGAATACAGTAGATATTACATCATTATAAATAAAGAATGAGTTCACAATAGTACCAAAAGTGGTGATTTATTTTCTTATACTAATGGAGCTTATGAGATTTTCTCTTGAGTTTTGTGTTGTGAAGTTTTCAATTCTTGGGTAAGGATTTGATGGACTATGGAATAAGGAGTGGCAAGAGCCTAAGCTTGGGGGTGCCCAAGGCACGCCCAGGTAATATTTAAGAACAACCAAGATCCTAAGCTTGGGGATGTCCTGGAAGACATCCCCTCTTTCGTCTTCCTCTATCGATAACTTTACTTGAGGCTATATTTTTATTCACCACATGATATGTGTTTTTCTTGGAGCTTCTTGTATGATTTGAGTCTTTGCTTTTTAGTTTGCCACAATCATCCTTGATGTACACACCTTTTGAGAAAGACATGCATGAGTCGTGATTTATTAGAATACTCTATGTGCTTCACTTATATCTTTTGAGCTAGGAAATATTGCTCTAGTGCTTCACATATATCTTTTTAGATCACGGCGGTGGCTTTATTTTATAGAATTGATGAAATCTCGTGCTTCACTTATATTATAGAAATTGATGAGTTGCTGGTGGTTCTTTGGTCACTCAGGAGGACACCAAATTAAGCTACTGGCGAGACACCCTTCTCCCTAGTCCGTGGTCCAGAAGCAGTGCTCCCACCGGAACTCATATACGGGTCACCTCGAGTACTTGCCTACAATGAAGTAGAGCAAGAGCAGCTGCGGCATGACGATGTCGTGCTCCTTGAGGAGGATTGTCTTCGGGCAGTTGTGCGTGTTGCATGCTGCCAGAAAGCCTTGCACTACTACCATAGCCGCAAGGTTCATGCCCCGAGCATTGAGGAAGGCGACCTTGTCCATGGGCGTGTTCGGTCTGCCAAGGGTACAAACAAGTTGACGCCGAAGTGGGAGGTCCCTTACCTGTTAGTACGAGTCACCAGACCTGACACGGTCCTGCTACAGACCGAAGATGGCATTCGTGTGCAAAAATCATGGAATATTGAGCATCTTCACAAGTTCTACCCGTAAGGCACGGTTGCCAGGCCCTGCCCCGGCAACCTGTTTTGTACAAGGATAGTCTCAAAGGCTTGTAACCCTTTGTACAAACCAGGCGTGGACCCTGTGCATGTCTGAATAAAACCAAGTGTTTTACAAACTTGCATGCATGTTTATCTATATGCTATATCATGATATACATGTGATTACACTTGTTTAGATAAGATGATTAACATGTCGCCAAGTTCCCTCTGCTATATCTTCTCTTCTTTATTTTTCTATTAAAGACAGAAGGTTTCCTCGCGAGCAACTTTCCTGGCGGAAGGATGGTGGTGTGCGTACTTGGACGTACGGCGGACCCTTTTTTATCCAGGCGATGAATAGAACAACAAAGAAAGATAAGTCTAAAGTTTGTTTCATCTGAAATTTCCCGTCATTCCATATTATGTCTACGTATTAGAAACTTCCACATGAGGAGTACTTGGCGCGTCTTTCATTCGTGCTCTTATCCTTGCCTCGAGTCCCATCGATAGGTGTCGGTGCAACAAACCCTGGGTCTATTCCCCAGATATGCACAGGCACAACGACAATATTACGAGCACCAAGATCAGATCGAAGCACAAAGGATCAGTTCTTCGAAGGACTAACATGCAGATCTAGAGGATCAAGACTAGCCAGAGAAGCAAGATATCGCTAAGGGAAAAACCTCCCTTGCCGGGCAGGCGAGCCTGGCAAGGAAGGGGTTACACCCGGAAGCAAGCTTTCGGATCATCCCGGCAAGCCTGCCAGGGCCTACGGGGGCGATCCACTCTAGCGCACCACCTCACCACGTTGCACGTCGTCGATCAATGCGGTGTCAAGCTCCAAGATGACTAAGTGTGTGCTATTCGCCACATGGCAGCCACTTCCTACAGAAAATGCATCCAAGCAACACCCGTCCTAAGACGTGTCAAGCAAGCAGGCGCGAAGCTGGCAAAGCAGCCTGACTGGGTCTGCCGGGGCAAGTTATGATGTGACGTTGAGCGGCGCATTTAATGCGCCCTGTCAGCCTGCAGAGTTAGGTATGATAGCACTTTTTGCTATCTAATCATTGTGTAATGACTGATTTGCCACTATGGTGACCCCTTGATCTATAAAAGGAGGCCCAAGGCAAGGGTTGGCTAATCCAGACCCTCACACACTCATACGCCCGTAGCCGCTTTCGCCTCGAGGCGACCCCGGTCGGGCAAGCGTGTTGCGCTCACCACCACTTTTTCCACCATCAATCCACCAAAGCAGGAGTAGGGTTTTATGCCTCACGGCGACCCGAACCAAGGTAAAATTGCCCGCGTAATCTTTGCCGTGCTGTCCCACGCCCCTCCGCTCTTTGTGCAACGTGCCATCTGTAACACCCTCGATGCGACTATAGCTCCCACGTGTCGAGGCACGACTTAGAGACATAATCGCATTGAAGGCATATGTCGCAAGTTAGGTAATCTTCACAACATCCCATGTAATATAAATAATAATGGGGAGATAACATAGTTGGCTTACACTCGCCACGTCAATCAAGTACATAAATAACATTACATCATCCAAACACTCATGGCCCGACTACGGCGCCAAAATAAAAGAGAACCCAACATGCGACAACGGTCCCGTTCACCCCCAACTGGGCACCACTACTGATCATCGGGAAAGGAAACATAGTAACGTTGAGAGTCCTCGTCGAACTCCCACTTGAGCTCATACGCGTCTCCTGGAGCGGAATCATCAGGCCCTGCATCTGGTGTAATAGTAATCTGTGAGCCACAGGGACTCAGCAATCTCGCACCCTCGCGATCAAGACTATTTAATCTTGTAGGTAAGGCAAGGTAAATATAGGTGGAGCTGCAGCAAGCGAAGCAAATATGGTGGCTAACTTATTCGCAAAAGAGAGCGAGAAGAGGAGGCAAAGCACGAGCGAGAAACTAGAGAACAACATGCGCAAACATTACTCCAACACCGTGTCCACTTCCCGGACTCCGCCCAGATGAGGCCATCACGGTAACACACTCAGTTGATTCATTTTAATTAATTAAGGTTCAAGTTATCTACAACCGTACATTAACAAATTCCTATCTACCCATAACCGCGGGCACGGCTTTCGAAAGTTAAATCCCTGTAGGGGAGTCCCAACTTAGCCCACGACAAGCTCTCACGGTCAACGAAGGAATAGACCTCCTCCCAAGACGTTCCGATCAGACTCGGTATCTCGGTAATTCAAGACGACTCTGACAATGGTAAAACAAGTTCAGCAACACCGCCCGCTGTGCCGACAAATCCCGATAGGAGCCGCACATGTCTCGCTCTCAGGGCACACCGGATAAGCTAAGCGTACAGGAGCCAACGTAACCCAAGTTGCCAAGGGACGGCCCCGCACGGTGCTCTAGGTTGGACCAACACTTAGAGGAGCACTGGCCCCGGGGGGTGTTAAAATAAGATGACCCTTGAGTCCGCGAAACCCAAGGGAAAAGGCTAGGTGGCAAATGGTAAAACCAAGGTTGGGCATTGCTGGAGAAGTTTTATTCAAGGCGGACTGTCAAGGGGTTCCCATTATAACCCAACCGCGTAAGGAACACAAAATCCGGGAACATAACACCGATATGACGGAAACTAGGGCGGCAAGAGTGGAACAAAACACTAGGCGAGAGGCCGAGCCTTCCACCCTTTACCAAGTATATAGATGGATTAAGATAACAAAGTAATATAATGATATCCCAGCAAGTAAATAAATGTTCCAATAAGGAACGGCTTCCAATCTTCACCTGCAACTAGCAACGCTATAAGAGGGGCTGAGCAAAGCGGTAACATAGCCAATCAACGGTTTGCTAGGACATGGTGGGTTAGAGGTTTGACATGGCAATTTGGGAGGCTTGCAAGCAAGTGGTAGGCAGCATAGCAATGGCATAGCAAAAGAGCGAGCAAACTAGCATAGCAAAGATAGTAGTGATTTCGAGGGTATGATCATCTTGCCTGCACAGTTGTCAGAGTTGACTGGATCCTCGAAAGCAAACTCAACAGGCTCCTCATTAGCAAACTTGTCTCCCGGCTCTACCCAAACAAGACAAACAAGCAACAAGGATACAATCAACCACGTGCAAACTCAAAGAACACGATGCAAAGATGATATGCTATGCGGGATGCGATGCGGGATGCAAAATGCAAGATATGACAGGAAATGCATGAACCTAGCCTCAACTTGGAATTCCAAGTGTGCCACTGGAAAGATGAGATGAAATCGCTTGAAAACGATATAAAGAACGCCGGAATCGGAGTTACGGTTTGGAAATGGCAAGCGATTCAAAATGACACCGGTCTGCGATTTACAGCAAGTAGGCGTCTAAATGCAATGAGATGAACATGCTACAGCACCCAAACATGACAACAAAATACATGGCAGGGATGCTCACAAGATGATTAACAAAAGTCTAGCACTGAGCTACGGCAAATTCATCCATTAACAGGTTCAAACAAACATGGCAAAAATGCAAATGGCAAACAGATCTCATACTTAGTGAAATTAACACTTGTCTGGAATTTCAGATCAGGTAGCCCTCTTCGGAGCAACAAAACTACATGCTACAGGATCTGAACATGGCAAAGTAAAGCATGGCATGGAGCTACTCAAAGAGCTTAACAAAAGTCCCTTAGTGACCTTGAGCCAAAAGGGATAAGAAAATACAATTGCAAGCATGTGAACATAGCAAAAACATAATCAGTTTTCAGACTTAGTGAAAACTGACACATGCTGAAATATAACTTAAGTAGGCATGATTACGAGCTCGATGCACTCACTATGCTGCATGTCATGGCAAGACAAGCATACATCCATCAATAAGGCACAAAATGCAAGCTAGACATGGCAAGAACAATAGCATAGCATGCACGGATCAACTACAACATCACCGAAAAAATTGCAAACAAGTTGACAATCTGCCCAGATTCACAAAGTAGCAAAAGTAGAGCTCGATTGACTCAAGCTAGGGTGCTCCATAATTGCAAACAAAGACATGGATCGATAGAGCACTACAATATTAACAAAACATCCTTACTGATCATCCTCAAAAGAGGCAGGGATCACTAGGAAACAAGATGAACATATGGCATCATGAGATAAACAGCTCCAGGACTTAGTGATATTACTAAGTCCCTGAAAACAGAATTAGAAAGTGCACCAATTTGCAAGCTTGCACTAGTCACCATACACATCCTAAAAATACATGGGTTGCACCTCTAGAAAGATGACAAAACCCTTAACAAAACACATGTAGAGCATCAGGTCATGGCATGCACACATTAATCATGGCAAAAATGACAAAAGTGCTAAACGGAGTAGCAGACCTGACAATTAACTCAAGTAGCCCTATTCAAACAGCATTTCGGGCATCAAGATGAACTCAAATGAAAATGATGCAATGGAATGAAATGATGTACTCTCTGAGATGAACATTTTGATATGCTATATGCATGAATCGGAGCTACGGATGCCAAGTTACGGGGCTGAGAACAGGAGCACTTGAACTGAAAATATCCAGGACTGTGAAAAAAATCAACCTCTCCGAGACAGATCTAGGGTTTGCACGGAAACCGAGGCACGGTCGGGGCACTGTAGCAGCTCGAGGACCGCCGGAAAAAAAAGGAGCCGCGGCGGCCGGATCTCTCGCCGGAGAGGCCGCCGGCGACGAGGAGGCGGTCGCCCGGAGCTTCACGTAGGCGGGGCATCGCGTCGCGGGGTGCGGGGCTACCGGCATCGAGCTTGGCGGCGGAGGCGGCGAGTGGCGGGGCGGCGGTCACCGGCCGGTGTGGCGAGGCCGGCAATGGCGCGCGGCGGCGCTGGCCACCGGGCGCGGGGACGAAGGAGGCGCGAGGCGTGGGGCGGCTCGGGCCCGATCCGGCCCGAGGCGGGCTCCCCGTGGGCCGAGCGGGCCGCGGCGGTGGTGGGTGGCGGCGTCCACGTGGCAGCGCGCTAGTGGCGCGGGCGGCGGCGGACGTTATCCGACCTGCTCCGGACACGTTCGGCGGCGGCGGTGGATGGATCTAGGGTTAGGGGGGAGAGTGGAACCGCGAATTTGAAGGAGGGGGTCTATATATAGGCATAGAGGGAGCTAGCAGAGTCCAAATGAGGTGCAGTTTTCAGCCACGCGATCGTGATTGAACGCTCTAGATGATGGAGTAGAGTCAGGTGGGTTTTGGGCCAAATTGGAGGGGTGTTGGGCTGCAACACACACGAGACCTTTTCGGTCCCTTGGTTAACCGTTGGAGTATCAAACGAAGTCCAAATGATACGAAACTTGACAGGCGGTCTACCGGTAGTACACCAAGGCCGCTTGGCAAGTCTCAGTCCAATCCGGAAATGTTTAATCCCCACACATGAAAGAAAGCTAGAAATGACCACCGGAGGAGAACGAAGCGCCGGAATGCAAAACGGACAACGGGGAAAATGCTCGAATGCATGAGATGAACACGTATGCAAATGCAATGCACATGATGACATGATATGAGATGCATGACAACGACAACAACACACGGAGACAAAAACCCGAACCCGAGGAAATAAATATAACTTAACGCCGGAAACGGCAAGACTTGGAGTACAAATTGGGAAAGTTACATCCGGGGTGTTACAACACTCCACCACTACGAAATGATCTCGTCCCGAGATCTAGGACTGAAAGAACGCCGGGTACTCAGAACGGAGGTGATCCTCGCGTTCCCAGGTAGCTTCACGGTCGGAATGGTGTGACCACTTGACTTTGAGAAATTTGATTGACTTGTTGCGAGTGTTGCGTTCAGTCTCTTCAAGAATAGCAACTGGGTGCTCGCGATAAGAGAGATCTTCTTGGAGCTCAATGTCCTCGAAGTTGACGGTGCGGTCAGGAGTCTTGAAGCACTTTCGAAGCTGAGAGACATGGAACACGTCATGAACATTTGCAAAATTTGAAGGAAGCTCGAGTTGATAGGCGAGGTCGCCTCTCTTGCTGACAATCTTGAAAGGTCCCACATATCTAGGGGCAAGCTTCCCTTTGATACCGAAGCGATGAGTACCTTTCATAGGAGAGACACGGAGGTAAACATGATCTCCGATCTCGAAAGCCAAATCGCGGTGCTTACTATCATAGTAGCTCTTCTGCCGGGATTGGGCTGCTTTGAGGTTATCACGAATGACTTTGCACATTTCTTCTGCTTCTGTGATTAAGTCATTACCCAAAAGCTGACATTCACCGGTTTCAGACTAGTTGAGAGGGGTACGGCACTTCCTGCCATACAGAATTTCAAAAGGGGCCTTGCCCGAACTTGCTTGAAAACTGTTGTTGTAGGAGAATTCAGCATAAGGAAGACAATCCTCCCACTTCATGCCGAAAGAGATCACGCAAGCCCTGAGCATATCTTCAAGAATCTGGTTGACACGCTCGACTTGACCGCTAGTTTGAGGATGGAAAGTTGTGCTGAAGCGGATGTTCGTGCCCATGGCCTTCTGAAAAGAATCCCAAAACTTCAAGGTAAAGATGCTGCCACGGTCTGAAGAGATCACTTGTGGAATACCGTGCAGAGAGACAATACGAGAGGTATAGAGTTCCGCCAATTGAGCTGCGGTGATCGACTCTTTGATAGGCAGAAAATGAGCCACTTTGGTGAGTTTGTCGATGACAACGAATATAGCATCATTGCCACGCTTGGACTTTGGAAACCCAGTCACGAAGTCCATTTCTATGTGGTCAAACTTCCATTCTGGAATGGCAAGAGGTTGGAGGAGACCAGCTGGCCGTTGGTGTTCTGCCTTCACTCTTCTGCGGACATCACATTCATTCACGAATTGAGCGATTTCGCGCTTCATTCGAGTCCACCAATAAGCTTGCTTGAGGTCCTGATACATCTTCGTGCTCCCAGGGTGGATGGATAGAAGAGAATTGTGAGCCTCGTTCATGATCACTTTACGGAGGTCACCTTTGGGTACAACAATATGATCCTTGAAGAAGAGAGTGTCCTTGTCATCAAGGCGGTAGCACTTGTACTTGGGTTGACTCTTGGCAAGCCCAATCTTCACCTTTTTCACCATGGCATCAAGAAGCTGAGCTTGGCGAATATGGTCTTCCAAGGTAGGAGAGACTTGAAGGTTGGCGAGGAAACCTTGAGGAACAACTTGCAGATTAAGTTTGCGGAAAGCTTCACAAAGCTCGGGTTGATAAGGCTTGAGAATCAGACTGTTGCAGTAGGCCTTCCTGCTCAAAGCGTCAGCAATCACATTGGCCTTGCCTGGAGTATACTCAATACTCGGATTATACTATTGAATCATTTCGACCCATCGAGTTTGCCTGAGGTTGAGATTAGGCTGAGTGAAGATGTACTTGAGACTCTTGTGATCAGTGAAAATGTCCACTTTTCTTCCCAATAGAAGATGTGTCCAAGTCAAAAGAGCATGCACAACCGCCGCCAACTCGAGATCATGAGTGGGGTAGTTCTTCTCATTAGGCTTCAACTGGCGAGATGTATAAGCAACAACTTTCTTCTCGTGCATCAAAACTACGCCAAGACCTTGGAGAGAGACATCACAAAAGACCTCGTACGGCTTGGATTCATCAGGCGGAGTCAGAACTGGAGCAGTGATCAATTTCTCCTTCAAACTGTTGAAAGCAATATCACACTCCGGAGACCAATCGTACTTGATGTGCTTCTGGAGAAGATTAGAGAGAGGCTTCACGATCTTAGAAAAGTTTTCAACGAATCTTCGGCAATAGCTTGCGAGACCGAGAAAACTGCGGAGTCGCTTCACGTTCTGAGGAGGTTCCCAATTCACAATTGCAGACACCTTGTCAGGATTCACGGCAATGCCCTTGGCAGAGATGATATGACCAAGATAAAGAACCTCATTGAGCCAAAATTCACATTTGGAGAACTTGGCGTAGAACTTGTGTTCTCTGAGCTTATCAAGAACCAAACGCAAATGCTTGGCATGATCTTCCTTATTCTTGGAGAAAACCAGAATGTCGTCGAGATAGACCAAAACAAAGTCATTGGTGTAGGCATTGAAGATGAAGTTCATCATGCGAGAGAACGTCGGAGGAGCGTTGGCGAGGCCAAAAGACATGACAGTGTATTCATAAGAACCAAAGCTTGTCCTGAAAGCCGTCTTGGGAATATCTTGCTCACGGATTCGAATCTGATGATAACCCATATGGAGATCAAGCTTGGAGAATACTTGGGCACCTTTGAGTTGTTCGAACAGCTCATTGATGTTGGGAAGTGGATATTTGTTCTTGATGGTCTTCTTGTTCACTGGACGGTAATCAACACAAAGTCGGTTCGTTCCATCCTTCTTCTTCACAAAAAGAACACCACAACCCCACGGAGAAGAACTAGGCCGGATGAGACCCATTTTCTCTTGAATATCGAGTTGCTTCTTCAGCTCCTTCAACTCTTCAGGTCCGAGCTTGTAAGGACGTTTGCACACAGGTTCTGTACCAGGCTCAAGATCAATAAAGAATTCAACTGGCCGGTGCGGAGGCATTCCTGGGAGCTCTTCTGGAAAGACGTCTTGATATTCGCAAACGACTGGAATTTGCGAGATAGCATCGAGTTCACCCTTCACATTGAGAGAAAACAGACAGATGGTATCGTCATTCGCGGCAAAGACAATTACATCCTCAGACGAATGAGTTAATTGAATCTGCCTGGCTGCACAATCAAGCTGAGCCTTGTGCTTAGAAAGCCAATCCATCCCGAGAATAAGATCAATATCCGAGTTACCAAGAACCATTGGAGAAGCCAGAAACTTGAAATCACCCATCATGATAGAAACATCCGGGATTGAAGTAGCCCTCATAGACTTAGCCGGAGAAACCACTCCCATAGGTTTACCCAACATTTGTGAAACAAAGTCATGCTTGGAAACAAATGATCTTGACATGAAACAATGCGATGCACCACTGTCAAAAAGAACTCTTGCTGGAAAAGAGTTAACTGGAAAGTTACCCATGATAACATCTGATGATTCCTCTACCTGAGCTGCATTCAGCAAGTTGACCATGGCGTGCTTGGGGTTATGCTTGACCACAGCTGAACTTGCAGATCTGACAGGAGGAGGAGGAGGAAGACACCTCTGGTTGAAACACTTGTTGGCATAGTGACCCTTCTGTTGGCACTTGTTGCACGTGACCTCTGAAAGCGGACGGTGATATGGAGCACTCGATCTTGGAGCTTGAGACGTAGTCTTGTTCTGAAAGCCAGGGTTGGGTGGGTGGGAAGAACCACTGCCACCTTTGCTCTTCTGCTGATACGGCTGACGGAACGGAGGAGGAGGAAGCCAATACTTCTGCTGCTTGGCCACTTGAGTAGAGGAAGGAGGAGTAACATCTCTGACTCGCTTCTTGGAAGCATCACACCTCAACTGAGCAGCCTCTTGCTTCAGTGCCATGTTGTAGAACTCATCGTATCTCAAGGGCTCAAAGAGGACAAGAGCTAGCTGAATTTCTTCTCTGAGACCACCCCTGAACTGATATGTCATGCTCTTCTCATTAGGGACGTCCTGCTTAGCAAAGCGAGCGAGCTTGTGGAACAACTTGTTGTAGTCATAGACAGACAAAGAGCCTTGCTTCAGATTGCGGAATTCCTCACACTTGATTTCAACCACGCTCTAGGGAATATGATGAGCCCTAAAATCTCGACGGAAATCATCCCAAGTGATAACACGTCCACCTCTGGAGTCCTTGTACTGCTGGAACCATTCTGCAGCTTGATCTTTGAGTTGGAAGGAAGCGAACTTAACAAAGTCCTCAGGCCTGACGTTACTGCACTCGAAATGCTTGCACAGATCCACAAGCCAATCGTCAGCATTGGTTGCCTCAACACAATTGCTGAAAGTCTTTGGCCCATTAGCAAGGAACTGGTTGAGTGTAGCAAAGTGACTCTGATTGCTGCCTTGATTCCCTTGACTGCCTTGATTGCGCTCTTGAAGAATTTGCATGATCAACTGTGTGTTTGCATTAGTTGCGGCCATCACAGCTTGCCATGCCTCCAGAGGAGGGGGAGGTGGTGGCGGATCAGGATTCGGAGTCGTGCACATTGGAGGAGCCATCCTAAAGAGGTTGACCACCATTAGCACATTGATAGACAAATATTGAAGCTGAATCCAACGGAATGAAAATTGTAACATATAGTCTTCACATCCGAACAAAATGAACAAATGCATTCCTCTTGAAATGGTCACATATCCATAAATTGAGAAGCCACGTAGAATTAAGGTAGAGAAATAAATCAACAAGGTACGGATCAGGAACGAATAATCGGTAAGAAATCCCAATCTCAAACCAATATGCGTGGAAGAAAAACTAGAGCTACTAGAATTCCCACCTATGAAACTCCCGAACCTTTCCGGTTATGCAATCAGGTGTTGGGGATACAGGGGAAGCATAATATCTCACCCAAACTAGCAATTCCTACATCCAGCTGTATCCATCCTTCAACACATAACCAAGAAACCTTCGGAAACCATCTACCTCAACCTTCGAAAAGAATTCGTTATACAAGTTATGGCGATACTCCCGAACTCCCGCCCCAGTACTGGGTGGCGTCGAGGTTATCTCACCAACGAACTGCATAAAAGAGATTTTCAATGTCGGCGTACTAAACTCAGGTATTCCAGAACTGCAACGATAAAATTATGATGACAACACCTCGGAGCTCAACTCCCCGGGACACTTCCAATAAACCCCTGACAGGAGGCACCAAGACAATGTTCTCATCATAAAACCATCGGAACGATTCTAAGATACCCGCGTGATCCTAAAAAAAAATTAGTGAAATTTGAGAAGAGAAGAGTCAAAACTCTGCGTCAGGATGCCTTACCAGAGCGATGAGGAGACTGGGAAGTAAAAAGAATTCCTAATCTCTCCGATATATATTTCCTAATGACTCAAAACATTTTTCTAGACACAACTCGGCCGCTAAAAACGATCAAGCAATGGGGCTCCTAAGGTCGGGGAAGGCTCTGATTACCAACTTGTAACACCCTCGATGCGACTATAGCTCCCACGTGTCGAGGCACGACTTAGAGACATAATCGCATTGAAGGCATATGTCGCAAGTTAGGCAATCTTCACAACATCCCATGTAATATAAATAATAAAGGGGAGATAACATAGTTGGCTTACACTCGCCACGTCAATCAAGTACATAAATACTATTACATCATCCAAACACTCATGGCCCGACTACGGCGCCAAAATAAAAGAGAACCCAACATGCGACAACGGTCCCGTTCACCCCCAACTGGGCACCACTATTGATCATCGGGAAAGGAAACATAGTAACATTGAGAGTCCTCGTCGAACTCCCACTTGAGCTCATACGCGTCTCCTGGAGCGGAATCATCAGGCCCTGCATCTGGTGTAATAGTAATCTGTGAGCCACAGGGACTCAGCAATCTCGCACCCTCGCGATCAAGACTATTTAAGCTTGTAGGTAAGGCAAGGTAAATATAGGTGGAGCTGCAGCAAGCGACTAGCAAATATGGTGGCTAACTTATTCGCAAAAGAGAGCGAGAAGAGGAGGCAAAGCACGAGCGAGAAACTAGAGAACAACCTGCGCAAACATTACTCCAACACCGTGTCCACTTCCCGGACTCCGCCCAGAAGAGGCCATCACGGTAACACACTCAGTTGATTCATTTTAATTAATTAAGGTTCAAGTTATCTACAACCGGACATTAACAAATTCCTATCTACCCATAACCGCGGGCACGGCTTTCAAAAGTTAAATCCCTGCAGGGGAGTCCCAACTTAGCCCACGACAAGCTCTCACGGTCAACGAAGGAATAGACCTCCTCCCAAGACGTTCCGATCAGACTCGGTATCTCGGTAATTCAAGACAACTCCGACAATGGTAAAACAAGTCTAGCAACACCGCCCACTGTGCCGACAAATCCCGATAGGAGCTGCACATATCTCGTTCTCAGGGCACACCGGATAAGCTAAGCGTACGGGTGCCAACGTAACCCAAGTTGCCAAGGGACGGCCCCGCACGGTGCTCTAGGTTGGACCAACACTTAGAGGAGCACTCGCCCGGGGGGGGTTAAAATAAGATGACCCTTGAGTCCGCGAAACCCAAGGGAAAAGGCTAGGTGGCAAATGGTAAAACCAAGGTTGGGCATTGCTGGAGAAGTTTTATTCAAGGCGGACTGTCAAGGGGTTCCCATTATAACCCAACCGCGTAAGGAACGCAAAATCCGGGAACATAACACCGATATGACGGCAAGAGTGGAACAAAACACTAGGCAAGAGGCCGAGCCTTCCACCCTTTACCAAGGATATAGATGCATTAAGATAACAAAGTAATATAATGATATCCCAACAAGTAAATAAATGTTCCAACAAGGAACGGCCTCCAATCTTCACCTGCAACTAGCAATGCTATGAGAGGAGCTGAGCAAAGCGGTAACATAGCCAATCAACGGTTTGCTAGGACATGGTGGGTTAGAGGTTTGACATGGCAATTTGGGAGGCTTGCAAGCAAGTGGTAGTCATCATAGCAATGGCATAGCAAAAGAGCAAGCAAACTAGCATAGCAAAGATAGTAGTGATTTCGAGGGTATGATCATCTTGCCTGCACAGTTGTCAGAGTTGACTGGATCCTCGAAAGCAAACTCAACGGGCTCCTCGTTATCAAACTCGTCTCTCGGCTCTACCCAAACAAGACAAACAAGCAACAAGGATACAATCAACCACGTGCAAACTCAAACAACACGATGCAAAGATGACATGCTATGCGGATGCGATGCGGGATGCAATATGCAAGATATGATAGGAAATGCATGAACCTGGCCTCAACTTGGAATTCCAAGTGTGCCACTGGAAAGATGAGATGAAATCGCTTGAAAACGATATAAAGAACGCCGGAATCGGAGTAACAGTTTGGAAATGGCAAGCGATTCAAAATGACACCGGTCTGCGATTTACAGCAAGTAGGCATCTAAATGCAATGAGATGAACATGCTACAACACCCAAACATGACAACAAAGTACATGGCAGCGATGCTTACAAGATTCTTAACAAAAGTCTAGCACTGAGCTACGGCCAATTCATCCATTAACAGGATCAAACAAACATGGCAAAAATGCAAATGGCAAACAGATCTCAGACTTAGTGAAATTAACACTTGTCTGGAATTTCAGATCAGGTATTCCTCTTCGGACCAACAAAACTACATGCTACAGGATCTGAACATGGCAAATTAAAGCATGTCATGGAGCTACTCAAAGATCTTAACAAAAATCCCTTAGTGACCTTGAGCCAAAAGGGATCAGAAAATACAATTGCAAGCATGTGAACATAGCAAAAACATAATCAGTTTTCAGACTTGGTGAAAACTGACACATGCTGAAATATAACTTAAGTAGGCATGTTTACGAGCTCGATGCACTCACTAAGGTGCAAGTCATGGCAAGACAAGAATACATCCATCAAGAAGGCACAAAATGCAAGCTAGACATGGCAAGAACAATAGTATAGCATGCACGGATCAACTACAACATCACCGGCAAAATTGCAAACAAGTTGACAATCTGCCCAGATTCACAAAGTAGCAAAAGTAGAGCTCGATTGACTCAAGCTAGGTTGCTCCATAATTGCCAACAAAGACATGGATGGATAGAGAACTACAATATTAACAAAACATCCTTACTGATCATCCTCAAAAGAGGCACGGATCACTAGGAAAACAACACGAACATATGGCATCATGAGATAAACAACTTCAGGACTTGGTGATATTAGTAAGTCCCTGAAAACAGAATTAGCAAGTGCACCAATTTGCAAGCTTGCACTAGTCACCACACACATCCTAAAAATACATGGGTTGCACCTCTGGAAAGATGACAAAACCCTTAACAAAACACATGTAGAGAATCAGGTCATAGCATGGACACATTAATCATGGCAAAAATGACAAAAGTGCTAAACGGAGTAGCAGACCTGACAATTAACTCAAGTAGCCCTATTCGAACAGCATTTCGGGCATCAAGATGAACTCAAATGAAAATGAGGCAATGGAATGAAATGATGTACTCTCTGAGATGAACATTTTGATATGCTATATGCCAAAAATGGAGCTACGGATGAGGAGATATGACATGATGAAGATGAGCACATGAGCTAGGGTTTGGGCAAAAAAGTCAACCCGAGTCACTCCGGATCTAGATCCAGCCCGAGCACTGTAGCGGCGGCGCGGTTCCCGATGTTGGCCGGCTTCGTCGCCGGACTTGCCGAAGAAGGCTGGAGCCGAGGGGGAGATGGCCGGAGGAGGGAGATGAACATTTTGATATGCTATATGCATGAATCGGAGCTACGGATGCAAAGTTACGGAGCCGAGAACAGGAGCACTTGAACTGAAAATATCCGGGACTTAGTGAAAAAAATCAACCTCTCCGGGACAGATCTAGGGTTTGCACGGAAACCGAGGCACGGTCGGGGCACTATAGCAGCTCGAGGACCGCCGGAAAAAAAAGGAGCCGCGACGGCCGGATCTCTCGCCGGAGAGGCCGCCGGCGACGAGGAGGCGGTCGCCCGGAGCTTCACGGAGGCGGGGCATCGCGTCGCGGGGCGCGGGGCTGCCGGCGTCGAGCTTGGCGGCGGAGGCGGCGAGTGGCGGGGCGGCGGTCACCGGCCGGTGCGGTGAGGCCGGCAATGGAGCGCGGCGGCGCCGGCCACCGGGCGCGGGGACAGAGGAGGCGAGAGGCGCGGGGCGGCTCGGGCCCGATCCAGCCCGGGGCGGGCTCCCCGTGGGCCGAGCGGGCCGCGGCGGCGGTGGGTGGCGGCGTCCACATGGCAGCGCGCTAGTGGGCGCGGGCGGCGGCGGACGTTGTCCGGCCTGCTCCGGACATGTCCGGCGGCGGCGGTGGATGGATCTAGGGTTAGGGGGAGAGTGGAACCGCGAATTTGAAGGAGGGGGTCTATATATAGGCATAGAGGGAGCTAGGAGAGTCCAAATGAGGTGCGGTTTTCGGCCACGCGATCGTGATCGAACGCTCTAGATGATGGAGCAGAGTTAGGTGGGGTTTGGGCCAAATTGGAGGGGTGTTGGGCTGCAACACACATGAGGCCTTTTTGGTCCCTCGGTTAACCGTTGGAGTATCAAACGAAGTCCAAATGATACGAAACTTGACAGGCGGTCTACCGGTAGTAAACCAAGGCCGCTTGGCAAGTCTCGGTCCAATCCGGAAATGTTTAATCCCCACACATGAAAGAAAGCTAGAAATGACCACCGGAGGAGAACGAAGCACCGGAATGCAAAACGGACAATGGGGAAAATGCTCGAATGCATGAGATGAACACGTATGCAAATGCAATGCACATGATGACATGATATGAGATGCATGACAACGACAACAACACATGGAGACAAAAACCCGAACCCGAGGAAATAAATATAACTTAACGCCGGAAACGGCAAGAGTTGGAGTACAAATTGGGAAAGTTACATCCGGGGTGTTACACCATCCCCCACCGAACCAGAAAGGTGCTCCTAGTCCCATAGGTGGCCATGGTTTCCCGCAACATCTTTGGCGCGCCAGGTAGGGGGATCACTTGCGTGAACCCGAAGGCGTGAGCAGCGCGTCATCTTCGTCGCTATTTTCATCATCTACGGCTCCATCAACTATGGCGCCCACGAAGAAGTCTGGTGCCGCAGCTCACTCATCCTCCTCGAAGGCCCTGCGGCCAGCGGCCGCTAACGCCGCGGGGAACACGGGTGTGCCCGAGGAGGTGCATGCTGTGGGGGACGTGGTCAGCGCAGGCGGCATTGTCACCACCTTCCTCATGGCCGAAGTAGGAGCAAAAGGCACCAGAGAAGATCAGCATCAGCAACATCCCAACGGTCATGCCCCACGAGGTACAAACGAAGGGGTTATTCCATCTGTACCTCTTCTCCTTGCCGAAGGGCACAACCGCAGTGATGATGCCCGGTTTGGGACAAACCACCCTCCGGCCGCCCATGCCACGGGCATGACCGCAGGAAGCATGCCTCCCCGGAGTGGGCTGTAACGCCCTCGATGCGGCTATATCTCCTACGTGTCGAAGCATGACTTAGAGGCATAACCGCATTGAAAGCAATGTCGCAAGTAAGGTAATCTTCACAACAACCCATGTAAATAGATAAAATGGGAAAGGATACATAGTTGGCTTACACTCGCCACGTCACACAAATACATGAATAACATTACAATCATCCAATACACTCATAGTCCGACTACGGTACCAAAATAAGGTCAACCCCCACATGCGACACGGTCCCCGATCGCCCCAACTGGGCACCACTACTGATCATCTGGGAAAGACACATAATAACGGCGAGAGTCTTCATCGAACTCCCACTTGAGCTCAAGCACATCGTCTAGAACGGTATCATCGGTCCCTGCATCTGGTTTTGGAAGTAAACTGTGAGTCATGGGGACTCAGCAATCTCGCACCCTCACGATCAAGACTATTTAAGCTTATAGGCAAGGCAAGGTATGATGTGGAGCTGCAGCAAGCGACTAGCATATATGGTGGCTAACCTATTCGCAAAAGAGAGCGAGAAGAGTAAGCAAAGCACGGACGAACAACTATGATCAAGAAGTGATCCTAGGACAACCTACGTCAAGCATTACTCCAACACCATGTTCACTTCCCGGACTCCGCCGAGAAGAGACCATCATGGTTACACACGCGGTTGATTCATTTTAATTAAGTTAAGTTTCATGTTATCTACAACCGGACATTAACAAATTCCCATCTACCCATAACCGCGGGCATGGCTTTCAAAAGTTCAAATCCCTGTAGGGGAGTCCCAACTTATCCCATCACAAGCTCTCACAGTTAACGAAGGATATTCCTTCTCCCGAGACATTCCGATCAGACTCGGCATCCCGGTTACAAGACATCCTCGACAATGGTAAAACAAGTCCAGCAACACCTCCCGAATGTGCCGACAAAACCCGATAAGAGCCACACATATCTTGTTCTTAGGGCACACTCAGATGAGCGCTCCATACAACAAAAACCAAACCTCGAGTTTCCCCGAGGGGGTGCTGCACAGGGCTCTAGTTTGGACCAACACTCAGAGGAGCACTGGCCCGGGGGGTTTAAATAAAGATGACCCTCGGGCTCCGGAAACCCAAGGGAAAAAGAGGCTAGGTGGCAAATGGTAAAACCAAGGTTGGGCATTGCTGGAGGAGTTTTATTCAAGCCGAACTGTCAAGGGGTTCCCATTATAACCCAACCGCGTAAGGAACGCAAAATCCGGGAACATAACACCGATATGACGGAAACTAGGGCAGCAAGAGTGGAACAAAACACTAGGCAAAAGGCCAAGCCTTCCACCCTTTACCAAGTAGATAGATGCATTAAGATAAGCAAGATAATATAGTGATATCCCAACAATAAACAATGTTCCGACAAGGAACGATCTCCAATCTTCACCTGCGACTAGCAACGTTATAAGAGGGGCTGAGCAAAGAGGTAACATAGCCAATCAACGATTTGCTAGGACATGGTGGGTTAGAGGTTTTACATGGCAATTT
Source organism: Triticum dicoccoides (assembly GCF_002162155.2). Taxonomy (NCBI): domain Eukaryota; kingdom Viridiplantae; phylum Streptophyta; class Magnoliopsida; order Poales; family Poaceae; genus Triticum; species Triticum dicoccoides. Next base: position 374,070,769 of record NC_041386.1, read on the forward strand.
GGGAGGCATGATAAGCAAGTGGTAGGCATCATAGCATAGGCATAGCAAAAGAGCGAGCATCTAGCAAGCAAAGATAGAAGTAATTTCAAGGGTATGATCATCTTGCCTGCAAAGTTGTCAGAGATGACTTGATCCTCGTAAGCGAACTCAATGGGCTCCTCGTTCGCGAACTCGTCTCCCGGCTCTACCCAAACAAGAACAACAAGCAAACGGAACACAATCAACCACGTGCAATGCTCAAACAACATGATGCAAACATGGTATGATATGCGGGATGCGGTGAGGTGAGGTGATTTCGGTTGAAATCAATATAAAGATCACCGGAATCAGATGCACGGTTTGGAAATGGCAAGCAAAACAAATATGGCACCGGTCTGCGATAATCAGCAACTGACCAACTAAATGTAACAAGATAAATATGCTACAGCACTCAAACATGACAACAAAATACATGGCAGGGATCCACTCATGATGCTTGACAAAAGGTGAACACTGAGCTACGGCTAATTCATCCATTAACAGGTTCAAAAAAGCATGGCAAAAGTGCAAATGATAACAGGTTTCAGACTTAGTGAAATTAACACAAGTTTGGAATTTATCATCGGGAAGCACAATTTAGAGCATGAAAACTACAAGCTACAGGAACTTAACATGGCAAATCAAGGCATGGCATGAAGCTACTCAAAGCACTTAACAAAAGTCCCTGGGTGACCTTGAGCCAAAAGGGATCAGAGAATACAATTGCAAGCATGTGAACATGGCAAAAACATAAACAGATCTCAGACAGTGAAAACTGGAGCATGCAAAACAGTTAACGAGTAGGCATGTTTACGAGCTCGATGCACTCACTACAGAGCATGGCATGACAAACTAAGCATACACCCATCAAGAATACATGGCATAGAAGCTAGACATGGCAAGAACAATAACATAGCAAGCACGGATCAATAGCAACATCCTCGGCAAAATCGCTAAACATGTCAACAATCTGCCAGGATTTACTTTATAGCAAAAGTAGAGCTCGATTGACTCAAGCTAGGTTGCTCCATAAATGCAAACAAAGACATGGATGGATAGATCACCACAATGTTAACAAATCATCCTTACTAACCATCCTCAAAAGAGGCACGGATCACTAGGAAACAACATGAACATATGGCATAACGACAAAAACAGAACAAGGACTTTGTGAAATTCAAAGTCCTTGAAATCAGCATTACCGATTACTCTACTTTGCAAGCTTGTGCTAGTCACCACAAATATCACAAAAATACATGGCAAGAACCTCTTCAAAGATGGCATGGCATATAACAAAACACATGTAGAGCTCAGGATCATATCATGCACACATTAATCATGGCAAAAATGAAAAAATGCCATTTGATGAAACAGATCTAACAAATTTCTCACATAGCCCTCTTCCAACAGCCTTTCGGGCATCAAGATGAGCTCAAATGAAAATTATGCAATGAGATGAAATGATGTACTCGTCGAGACAAACATTTTGATATGCTACACACACAAATCAGAACTACGGATGCAGAGATACGACATGATGAAGATTGCAAAAAAATAAATGAGAGAGGGGAAAGTCAACCCTAGGGTTTTTGGATCTGAGATCTGGCGCGTGACACTGTAGCGATGCACGCTTCCCGAAGCTTGCTGGACGGATTTTGTCGACGGCGGTGGAGATCCGATGGAGGAGGAGGTGGCCCGCCGGCGAGGTGGAGGTGGCAGAGGCGGCGGAGGACGGCAGGACAGCGGGCGGCGACGGGCGGCGGTCACCGGCGGAAGGGCGGCGCGAGGCGGAGCGGAGGAGGTGGCCAGTGTCAAGGCGGCGCGGCGGCTCCCGGCGTCGAGGCGGAGATGAGGCGGCGCGACGAAGCTGCGGACGTATGCGTCGAAGGAGAAGGCAGCGGGGTCGCGGTGGCCGGATGGGCCGCGGGGGCCCTCCCGTGGGCCGAACAGGCCGGGCGGTGGCGCGGTGAAGTGGGGCTCCCGCCCGGGACATGTGGCGTCACCCGATATGTCCGGCAGAGGGGGCGGACACGTCCGCTGCCCGGATTTTTGTCCGGCGGCGGCGGGTGGAGTTTTTAGGGTTAGGGGAAGAAAGAGACCCAGGATTTTTGGAGGAGGGACTATAAATAGAGGTAGGAGGAGTTAGAGACTCCAAATGAGGTGCGGTTTTCGGCCACGCGATCGTAATCGAATGCTCTAGATGATGGAGGAGGTTTTGGTCGGTTTTCGGCCAAATTGGAAGGGTGTTGGGATGCAACACCCACGAGGCCTTTTCGGTCCCTCTATTAACCGTTGGAGTATCAAACGAAGTCCCAATGGCACGAAACTTAAACAAGCGGTCTGTCGGTGGTAAACCAAGGCCGCTTGGCAAGTCTTGGTCCAATCCGGAAATGTTTAACCCCCACACACGAAAAGAGGTAGAAAGGTCCACCGGAGGAGATAGGAGCACCGGAATGCAAAATGGACAACGGGGGAAATGCTCGGATGCATAAGACGAACACGTATGCAAATGCAATGCACATGATGACATGATATGAGATGCATGACAAAGGCAACAACACACAAAGAAAAAAAACCCGACACCAATGAAATAAAATAACTTAGCGCCGGAAACGGCAAGAGTTGGAGTACAGATAAGGTAAATTACATCCGGGGTGTTACAACACTCCACCACTACGAAAGGATCTCGTCCCGAGATCTAGGAATGGAAAAATGTCGGGTACTCAGAACAGAGGTGGTCCTCGCGTTCCGAGGTGTCGGTGGGAACGACACCTATGGGATCACAAGAATCCCTATTGTGGTTAGTGGGGCGCGGGGTCGTGAGAAGAGCGGATCAAACAGATAGCACACGGTTCGTTTATCCAGGTTCGGGCCGCGAGGATGCATAAAACCCTACTCCTGCTTTGGTGGATTGTATATCTGTGTTCTTGAGCTAGCTATGGGGCGTGAGGAGCTCCAAAAAGGCGAATCCTTCCTCTGGTCGCCTCGGGCCTCCTTTTATAGAAAAAAGGGGTTGCCACAGTGGCACACAGGAGGTGGAAAGGGTACAGTGCTGCGAGGTTATCCCTCGCATCACATGACAAGGCGCATTTAATGTGTCTTTCTTAGGTGTCCTTGCTTTATCGGGGACGGGGGAGAAACCTGTCTCGTCCGTTGCCGCTCTTTCTTGTATCGACACGCGCCCTGGCCAGCGACGCCTGCGATGCCATGTAGGTAGGCAGGCAGCTGAGGTGGCGTAGTGGTGGGTCTTCACGAAGATCTGCATGCCGCCACGCAGGTGCCTGCCCAGGTGGTTGGGTCGGCAGCTGCATGCATGCGGTGGTGGAGGTTTAGTCGGCGTGGGCCTAATGGTGGCCTTGCGGGTGTCCTCGGTGAGGGCCTTGCCGGGGCCCCGGCAAGGGTCTTGCCGAGGCACCTGTTGTCATCCCCGGCAAGGTGCTTGCCGGGGGCCTTGTGGTCTTCCTCGGCTGGGATCCCGCAAAGGGTTGTCATCTCCTTAGTGTGTATCTAATCTTGAATGTCTTCACAAAGATCTGCATGCCGCCATGGGGATGTCTCCCGAATCCTTGCCCTTTGGGGGCAGTGGACTCAAGGGTGATTTGCTCCGTAGGCGCGGGACGAGTCGCCGCGGTAAGGGTCTTGACGGGGCTGCTAGAACTGTCTCCCGACAAGGATCTTTCCGGGGGAGTCCGCTTTGTCTCCTTTGCTCTTCGTGGTCTTCGCCTTGGCGTCGTTCTAGTTATCTTGAGCTTCGGTCTTACCCTGGCTCACCTCCCTTGCCTTGCTTGGTGTGGTGGTATCCGCGGCTCAGACTGCCCATGCACAGTTATAGGGGTACAAAAAAGTGTACCCCTCTTTTTGTACACCGACAAGAGCCCCCGGGCCTGGGCCACACATAAGCGCAACGTGTTGTTGGGCTAGGCCCAAAAATGGTGCGGGGGCAGTCGGGGCGGTTTTTACAGTGGTAAGATTCTTTGCGCGCTGCGCTTCCCACGATTCCCGCGTGTGGCGCGGCGTGGGGAGGCGCGTGTGACGTGGGCGGCATGCGTGGGGTTGGTTCCCACAGGCATGCGTCACATCGTAGTAAAGGGCCGGTTCGCGCCTTCCCCATAGACGGAGGGAGGCGTGGAGGCGCGGCCCATTTACTGAATGGGGCTGAGGCGCGGTCTTCAAGGCGTCCACTCCCCACGATCACGGGGTGGGGAGTGGTCGTCTCACCCATCCCCTCAGTTCTGCACGTCCGCCACGTGTCTCCCATGTGCCTGGGGTGGCAAACGGTGGAGGCAGGAAACCAGGCCGTCGCTGGTTGGGGCGGTGGGTCGGTCCTGGCTCCCTGTGCCTTCCGTATCTTGATTGGCCGAGCGGGGCGGCCGAGCCCCAACCCCGATCCTTTATAAAGAGCGGGAGGGGGGATGGCGTCCCGCATTCTTTCATCTTCTTCTTCCTTCAGCTTCTGCTCCTCCCTTACATCTGTCATGGAGAGAGGGAATCCCTGTCCTTCAACAGTGGCGGCGAGGGTCGCCGCTCGACAACGCGTCCCTCCTTCTCCTGCGCCTGCGGTGACAGAGCCAGCCGCAAGGGGAAGGGGGAGGGGCGAGGCCGTGGGCGAGGCCGGGGCACTCGGGGAAGAGGAGGACGGGGCGGCGGGCCGGCCTCGCCTCCACCAGCAGCTCCTCCTCCAATGGAGGGCCATGTTGGGGATGACCCTTGTGAGTTCTTCGTCAGGTTGCAACGGCCGCCGCGTCGTCGCCTTCGTCTCCCGGCTCCATTTGCGCGGGAGATGGAGCTGGATCCGCCGGAGTCGTTGCGGCTGCACATGAGGGGCTGCGGGATTAGTGGCACGAGGGTCCGCGTCGACTTCCCCGCCCCTCACGTGATGTATCTTCGTCGGGGATGGAAGACGTTTGCTCATATCCACCGCTTGACGGAGGGGCTCACTCTCCATTTTAAGCTGATGGAGGGTGGCCTTCTCTCCGTCAAGGTCTTCGGGCTCTTTGAGACCCGTGCAAGGTGCTGCGTGGAGAGCTCTTCTAATAGTGAAGACTCCTCAGGCGGGAGTGACGAGGAGGACAGCGGCAGCGACGATGAGGGTAGTAGGCGGCAGGATGACGGGTCCGACTAGGTGTCGAGTGCCGCTCCGTGGGGCACCAGCGACCCCATCATCCGTGTCGCCGGCTCCCTGAACTTCTCGGGGTCGTCTCCTTGGGCGGCTGGCGTTGGGAGGCTGCGGAAGAGGAAGAGGGCGGGCGGCAAGGCCGTCAAGTCGAAGTACGCGGGCACCGATGCCTTCGACGCGTGCTGACGTCCTGCCGCCTCGTCTTTGAGCTCTGCTTCCGGTGCCGCCATCACCATCCATCCTTTGGACGGCCACCAAGATGTTCTCTTGGTGTCTTCTTCCACCCATAGCTTGCCTAGGCGCTCCTTTTGTCCTTTTCGCCTCCTTGACCTGCCTCCTAAGGAGAGGGATAAGAAAGGGATTACGGGCACCTTATCTCTTATTAGTTTGTAAGCCTTCGGGCCTTTGTTGAATTTAAAACTTGTAATCCCATCATTCATGTTTTTCATTCCCTATGGACTGTACCTGTGTGGAATGTTTTTTTAATGAAAAAGGGATGCTTGCCGGGTCATTTGTTTGCGGGTGGAACCCACGACAAGGAGTAAATCCTTGATATCTTCAAGATAAACATTTCTTTGCCCGGCAACAGGCCTTGCCGTCTCCCCACTTCGCTCGACCTTCCTCACGCCTTTGGCGGAGGCAGGGATGAGGCGGGTTCAGGCTCCTTGTTTCATCCTTTCGCTGCCGCGACTACGACCAAACTTGGCCCCAGGAACGAGCCCTAGGGCCTAGAGTTAGGGGAGCACGGTAGCTTAGGGGGAAACGAGGTTTCACATACCTCGGTCCATAATGGAATGCATGATAAGGGATGAAGAACTTATCTGAAGCTGCAGTCCCCTGCAACCCTAGTTCGCCGTGGGTGAATCTTTGCTCTTGCAGCCCCCGGCAATACTGGCTTGCCGGGGGCTAGATGCTGGTCTGTTCCTCTCTTTTTTTTCCCAAGTGGTTTGGCACGGATATCTGTGTGTCCTATGAACCAAAGAAGACAAAAGAAAGACAAAGAGACGCACACTCGACCTCTAAGCTAGGGGTTAGTCGCCGCTAAGTACTATCAACCCTAACCAAGGACGAGACTCGACCTAGCGTGCATGCTATAACTTAGGGCGCCAGCGCTTCATTTATTTATGCTCAGGGTCTGCGCCTGGCTTTGTACAAAGGGTTACATGCATCATCGGCAAGGCTTGTACAAAAGGTGGCTTGCCGGGGGGCCCGGCAAGCCGCGCCTCACGGGTAAAACTTGCGAAGATGCTCAATGTTCCAGGAGTTACTCACCGGAACGGCATCTTTGGTCTCCATGTGGACTGCGCCGGGCCTGGTGACTCGTATTGCCCGATAAGGGCCTTCCCACTTTGGCGTCAACTTGTTGGAATTCTTGGCCGATTGAATGCGCCGAAGAACAAGGCCGCCTTCCTCAAAGCTTCGGGCATGAACCTTGCGGCTATGGTAGTGGCGCAAGGCTTGCTAGTAGCGCGCTGCTCTCACAGCCGCCCGAAGACGATCTTCCTCAAGGAGCGTTGCGTCATCTTGCGCAATTGCTCTTGCTCAAGCTCGTCATAAGCAAGTACTCGAGGTAACCCGTATATGAGTTCAGTGGGGAGAACTGCTTCTGCCCCATATACCAGGGCAAAGGGTGTCCGGCCGGTGGCTCGATTTGGTGTCGTTCTGATTGACCAAAGAACCGCCGGCAATTCATCAATCCAGCGCCTTCCACTCTTGTGCAGTCTGTCAAAGGTCTTTGTCCTCAGGCCTCGCAGTACTTCAGCATTTGCCCTCTTAGCTTGACCATTGCTTCGTGGGTGAGCAACGGAAGCGAAACAGACCTTGCTGCCGAGGTCTTGCATATATTGCATGAAGGTGTGGCTTGTGAACTGCGTGCCATTGTCGGTGATAACCCTATTGGGTGCACCAAAACGGCACACCGGTCCTTTGAAGAACTTGATGGCTGACTGTGCTGTGACCTTCCTCACTGCTTCCACTTCTGGCCACTTTGTGAACTTGTCGATTGCAACGTACAAGTACTCAAAGCCCCCGACAGCGCGGGGGAAAGGGCCCAGTATGTCGAGCCCCCAGACCGAGAAAGGCTAGGAGAGAGGAATGGTTTGAAGGGCTTGAGCTGGCTGATGAAGCTTCTTTGAATGGAACTGACACGCTTCACACCTGGTGACTAGTGTCGTCGCATCCTGGAGGGCGGTGGGCCAGAAGAAGCCTTGCCGAAACGCTTTGCCGGCAAGGGCCCTTGACCCGATGTGGGATCCACATATGCCTCCATGTATCTCCGCCAACAGCCCCGGTCCTTCCTCTCGAGGGATACACTTCAATTTCACGCCGTTCGGCCTCTTTCTGTACAGGACGTCATCGATGAACTGGTACATAGTAGAGCGACGGGCTACTTTTTCCGCTTCTTCCTGCTCCTCAGGAAGTTCCCCTGTTTGGAGGAATCGGACAGTATGTTGTGCCCACGCTGGAGCCTGGGGCTCGACGGCGAGGACTAAAGGCATTTCCTCCTCTATTGGAGCGGCTATCTCCATGGTAAGAGCTTGATGCTCTGTCGGAGCTAGCCGTCCAGCGGCGGGCTCAATGTCTCCGGCAACATCCTTGCCGGCGGCTTCGGGGAGCTCGGCGGGAAAGTACTTGCCGGATCCCTAATTTTCTCCTCTTGTTCTGCTCTGTTGATGGATCAACGGATGGCTGAGTTAGCCTAAGCACAAAGGTACCTGGTTCCACAGGTAGCTTGAGGGCAGCGCGTTTCGACAGGTAATCGGCGATATCATTCTCCGCTCGGGGAACGTATTCTGCCTATATACCGTCAAAACGCTCTTCCAGCTTTCTCACTTCATCAACGTAGGCCTTCATCAACGGGCTCTGGTAATCCTTGTTGACTTGCTTGATGACAAGTTGCGAGTCTCCTCTAACGACTAGTTTCTTGATTTCGAGGTCCGCCGCGATACTAAGACCGGCAAGCAGCCCTTCGTACTCAGCCGTATTGTTTGTTGACACCTCCCTGGGGAAGTGCATCTGAATCACGTTCTTGAGGTGCTCTCCGGTGGGCGCGACAACAGTACGCCAGCCCCGGCGCCCTGTCAGGAGAAAGCTCCATCAAAGTACATGATCCAGTCGCAACTTGCCTTCTTACCGAGGAGAGCAGTCTCTTGGGTTTCTTCGTCAGGCGTCGCGGTCCATGCTGCAACGAACTCCGCCAGGACTCGGCTTTGAATCCTCGAGGTACTCTCAAACTTGAGGCCAAAGCCAGACAGTTCCAGTGCCCACTCTACGATCCTTCCCGTTGCGTCTGGATTGTGCAACATCCGTCGCAGAGGGAGGCGAGTGACGACAGTGATTTCGTGCGCCTGGAAGTAGTGACGCAGCTTCCTCGAGGCCATAAGAAGGCCGAAGAGCAGTTTCTGCACACTGGAGTACCTCGATCTAGCCCCCTGCAGGAGGGAACTAACAAAGTAGACCGGGTGCTGCATCATTTTCTTCATCGGCGGCACTTCAATTGGCTGCTTCGTCTCGGCATCGGTGGCATCAGGCTCCATCGCTGCTATTACCTCATCATCAATTTCTCTCTGCGCCACTAGTGCGGCGCTGACCACTTGGTTCGTTTCCACCAGGTACAGTAGCAACGGTTCATGTGGCCTAGGCACAACTAGTATTGGCGCAGAGGAGAGGTACCTCTTCAAATCTTGCAATGCTGCTTTGGCTTCTGGCGTCCACTCCATCGGGCCCGCCATTTTCGAAATTTCGAAAAAGGGAAGGGCGCGCTCGGCGGACTTGGAAATGAACTTGCTCATGGCGGCAACGCAACCAGCAAGCCGACGCACATCTTTGACTCGCTTGGGCGCTTCAATCTCCTCTATAGCTTTGATCTTGTCCGGATTGGCCTCTATCCCACGCTGTGACACAAAGAACCCGAGAAGCTTGCCAGACGGGACGCCGAAGACGCACTTCTCAAGGTTCAGCTTGAGATTGATCTTGTGTAGGTTTGCAAATGTTTCTTGTAAATCTGATATGAGGGTTGCCCTGTTCTTGGTTTGGACCACTATATCATCCATATAAGCTTCCATATTTCTATGGAGCTGCCCTTGCAAACGTTGAACCAGCACTCTTCAACCCGAAAGGCATCCGTATAAAGCAATATGTACCAGATGGGGTGATGAATGTCGTTTTGTCTTCATCTTCCCTTGTCATGAAGATCTGGTGGTAGCCAGAGTAGGAATCAAGGAATGACAACAGATCACACCCAGCTGTGGAGTCAACAATCTGGTCGATGCGCGGCAACGGGAAGGGGTCTTTGGGACAAGCCTTATTAATATCTGTGTAATCAATACACAGCCTCCACTTCCCATTAGCCTTGCGCACTACCACCAGATTGGCCAACGACGTTGGATGGAGCACTCCTCTTACCAAACCCGCTTCTTCCAGTTTCCAGATCTCTTCTGTGATGAACTCTTGTCATTCCAAAGCTTGCTTTCTGACCTTCTGCTTGACGGGCCGCGCATGAGGACAGACAGCAAGGTGGTGCTCAATCACCTCCCTGGGAACGCCGGGGATGTCGGATGCTTGCCATGCAAACACATCGACATTCGCCCGCGGGAAGGTGACGAGCGCGTCTTCCTATTTGTCATCAAGGGTGGAGCTTATGGTAAAAGCTCCTCACGTGCCGTCCTCCTTGACAGAAACCTTCTTGGTTCCCGGCGGTGTGGCCCTGGACTTCTTGTTTCTGTCGGCGGAGCTCTCTGGCACGTCCTCGACAGGAGCGCTACACTCCGAAGAGGTGCGCTTGCCGGAGTGGGTGCCTGAGGTCTCACCGGTCTTCTTCTTTTGCCTTCCTGGGGCTCCAGTGGCAGGAGCAAGTGCCTTAGTAGTGGCGGCTGCTGCAACTGCTTGTTGGTAGAGTTGGTCAGCGCAAATTAGTGCATCCTTCTTGTCTGATGGGACGGTGATGATCGTCACAGGCCCCGACATCCTTAGGATGTTCTAGGCGTAATGTGATGCCGCCATGAACTTGGCCAGCACTGGGCGGCCAAGGATCCCGTTGTAAGGCAAGGGGATCTTGGCAACGTCGAACACAATCCTTTCTGTCCTGTAGTTCAGATCACTCCCAAAAGTCACGGGCAACGTGACCTTTCCCTTTGGTTGACTTCTTACCGGGTTGACCCCCTGAAACGTGCCCGTCTCTTCGAGGTCTTCATCAGGAATCTGCAATTTCTCGATCACGGCAGGCGAGATTAAGTTCAGACTGGCCCGCCATCGACTAGCATCTTTGTCACCTTGAGGTTGCGTATTGTTGGTGAAACCAACAATGGCAAGCACCCGACTGCAGTAGTGCGATCAGGGTGATCCTCAGTGTCAAAAATGATAGGTGTGCTGGACCACTTCAGCGGCCTTTGGGCATCAAACGATGGTTCCGCCGCTGTAATCTCACACGCCCACTGTTTAAGCTGGTGGTGAGAGGTATGCAGCGAGGTGCCACCATCGACGCACATGGCCTCTGTAGCTTTCTGAAATTCATGGTCACCAGACTCATCGTCCTCTTCATGATCATCGTCTTCTGGATTTTTGTCACGGCCCCGGGCGGGCCTCTCCCGCTATTTATCTTTGCCGCGACGGCCCGCCTGGCCGTCACGCTTCTTGCCGGACCCCTCAGCACCGTCCTGGCCTTTCTCCTTGTCCCGCCTCTCATATTCAGCCCTTTGCTTCTCAGCAAGGAGCTCAACCTGTCGGCAGTGCTGGCAAGTCACTTTACCCGTACTGTAATACATGATCCCGTGATCAACCACTTGGTCACATTGATCTCATTATGATGACGCATTACCGAGTGGGCCCAGAGATACCTCTCCGTCATACGGAGTGACAAATCCCAGTCTCGATTCGTGCCAACCCAACAGACACTTTCGGAGATACCCGTAGTGTACCTTTATAGTCACCCAGTTACGTTGTGACGTTTGGCACACCCAAAGAACTCCTACGGTATCCGGGAGTTGCATAATCTCATGGTCTAAGGAAATGATACTTGACACCCGGAAAAGCTATAGCAAACGAACTACACGATCTTTGAGCTATGCTTAGGATTGGGTCTTGTCCATCACATCATTCTCCTAATGATGTGATCCCGTTATCAATGACATCCAATGTCCATAGTTAGGAAACCATGACTATCTTTTGATCAACGAGCTAGTCAACTAGCGGCTCACTAGGGACGTGTTGTGGTCTATGTATTCACACATGTGTTATGATTTCCGGATAACACAATTATAGCATGAACAATAGACAATTATCATGAACAAAGAAATATAATAATAACCATTTTATTATTGCCTCTAGGGCATATTTCCAACATTCTCCCACTTGCACTAGAGATAATAATCTAGTTACATTGTGATGAATCGAACAACCATGCAGTTCTGGTGTTGATCATGTTTTGCTCTAGGGAGAGGTTTAGTCAACAGATCTGCCACATTCAGGTCCGTATGTACTTTACAAATATCTATGTCTCCATTTTGAACACTTTCATGAATTGAGTTGAAGCGACGCTTGATATGCCTGGTCTTCCTGTGAAACCTGGGCTCCTTGGCAAGGGCAATAGCTCTAGTGTTGTCACAGAAGAGAGTCATCGGGCCCGACGCATTGGGAATGACTCCTAGGTCGGTAATGAACTCCTTCACCCAGATTGCTTCTTGTGCTGCCTCCGAGGCTGCCATGTACTCCGCTTCACATGTAGATCCCGCCACAACGCTTTGCTTGCAACTGCACCAGCTTACTGCCCCACCATTCAAAATATACACGTATCCGGTTTGTGACTTAGAGTCATCCAGATCTGTGTCGAAGCTAGCATCGACGTAACCCTTTACGACGAGCTCTTCATCACCTCCATAAACGAGAAACATATCCTTAGTCCTCTTCAGGTACTTCAGGATATTCTTGACCGCTGTCCAGTGTTCCATGCCGGGATTACTTTGGTACCTTCCTACCAAACTTACGGCAAGGTTTACATCAGGTCTGGTACACAGCATAGCATACATGATAGACCCTATGGCCGAGGCATAGGGGACGACACTCATATTTTCTCTATCTTCTGTCATGGTCGGGCATTGAGCCGTGCTCAATCTCGTACCTTGCAATACAGGCAAGAACCCCTTCTTTGACTGATCAATATTGAACTTCTTCAATATATTGTCAAGGTACGTACTCTGTGAAAGACCAATGAGGCGTCTCAATCTATCTCTATAGATCTTGATGCCTAATATGTAAGCAGCTTCTCCAAGATCCTGCATTGAAAAACACTTGTTCAAGTAGGCCTTTATGCTTTCCAAGAATTCTATATCATTTCCCATCAACAATATGTCATCCACATACAATATGAGAAATGCTACATAGCTCCCACTCACTTTCTTGTAAATGCAGGCTTCTCCATAAGTCTGCGTAAACCCAAACTCTATGATCCTCTCATCAAAATGAATGTTCCAACTCCGAGATGCTTGCACCAGCCCATAGATCGAGCGTTGGAGCTTGCACACCTTGTCAGCATTCTTAGGATCGACAAAACCTTCCGGCTGCATCATATACAATTCTTCCTTAAGGAAACCATTAAGGAATGCCGTTTTGACGTCCATTTGCCATATCTCATAATCATAGAATGCGGCAATTGCTAACATGATTTGGACAGACATCAGCTTCGCTACGGGTGAGAAAGTCTCATCGTAGTCAACCCCTTGAACTTGTCGATAACCCTTAGCGACAAGCCGAGCTTTATAGATGGTTACATTACCATCTGCGTCTGTCTTCTTCTTAAAGATCCATTTATTTTCTATGGCTCGCCGATCATCGGGCAAGTCAGTCAAAGTCCATACTTCGTTTTCATACATGGATCCTATCTCGGATTTCATGGCTTCCAGCCATTTGTCGGAATCTGGGCCCGCCATCGCTTCCTCATAGTTTGAAGGTTCACCGTTGTCTAACAACATGATTTCCAGGACAGGGTTGCCGTACCGCTCTGGTGCGGAACGTGTCCTTGTGGACCTACGAAGTTCAGTAGAAACTTGATCTGAAGTTTCACGATCATCATCATTAACTTCCTCTCTAGTCGGTGCAAGCACCTCAGGAACATTTTCTTGAGCTGTGCCACTTACCGGTTCAAGAGGTAATACTTCATCGAGTTCTACTTTCCTCCCACTTACTTCTTTCGAGAGAAACTCTTTCTCTAGAAAGGATCCATTCTTGGCAACAAAGATCTTGCCTTCGGATCTGAGGTAGAAGGTATACCCAATAGTTTCTTTAGGGTATCCTATGAAGACGCATTTTTCCGATTTGGGTTCGAGCTTCTCAGGTTGAAGTTTCTTCATATAAGCATCGCATCCCCAATCTTTTAGAAATGACAGCTTAGGTTTCTTCCCAAACCATAATTCATACGGTGTCGTCTCAATGGATTTCGATGGAGCCCTATTTAAAGTGAATGCGACAGTCTCTAAAGCATAGCCCCAAAATGACAGCGGTAGATCGGTAAGAGACATCATAGATCGCACCATATCCAATAGAGTGCGATTACCACGTTCGGACACACCATTACGCTGAGGTGTTCCAGGTGGCGTGAGTTGTGAAACTATTCCACATTTCCTTAAGTGTGTGCCAAATTCGTGACTCAAGTATTCTCCCCCACGATCTGATCGCAAGAACTTGATTTTTCTGTCATGTTGATTCTCAACCTCACTCTAAAATTCCTTGAACTTTTCAAAGGTCTCGGACTTGTGTTTCATTAAGTAGACATACCCATATCTACTCAAGTCATCAGTGAGGGTGGGAACATAACGATAGCCACCGCGAGCCTCGACACTCATTGGACCGCACATATCAGTATGTATGATTTCCAATAAGTTGGTTGCTCGCTCCATTGTTCCTGTGAACGGAGTCTTGGTCATTTTATCCATGAGGCATGGTTCGCACGTGTCAAATGATTCGTAATCAAGAGACTCCAAAAGTCCATCCGCATGGAGCTTCTTCATGCGTTTGACACCTACGTGACCAAGGCGGCAGTGCCACAAGTATGTGGGACTATCATTATCAACCTTACATCTTTTGGTATTCACACTATGAATATGTGTAAGATTACGCTCAAGATTCATTAAGAATAAACCATTCACCAGCGGAGCATGACCATAAAACATATCTCTCATATAAATAGAACAACCATTATTCTCGGATTTAAATGAGTAGCCATCTCGAATCAAACGAGATCCGGATACAATGTTCATGCTCAAAGCTGGCACTAAATAACAATTATTGAGGTTTAAAACTAATCCCATAGGTAAATGTAGAGGTAGCGTGCCGACGACGATCACATCGACCTTGGAACCATTCCCGACGCGCATCGTCACCACGTCCTTCACCAATCTCCACTTATTCCGTAGATCCTGCTTTGAGTTACAAATGTGAGCAACTGCACCGGTATCAAATACCCAGGAGCAACTACGAGTACTGGTAAGGTACACATCAATTACATGTATATCACATATACCTTTAGTGTTGCCGGCCTTCTTGTCTGCTAAGTATTTCGGGCAGTTCCACTTCCAGTGACCACTTCCCTTGCAATAAAAACACTCAGTCTCAGGCTTGGGTCCATTCTTTGACTTCTTCCCGGCAGCTTGCTTACCGGGCGCGGAAACTCCATTGCCTTCCTTCTTGAAGTTCTTTTTACCCTTGCCTTTTTTGAACTTAGTGGTTTTATTCACCATCAACACTTGATGTTCCTTTTTGATTTCCACCTCTGCTGATTTCAGCATTGAATATACCTCAGGAATGGTCTTTTCCATCCCCTGCATATTGAAGTTCATCACAAAGCTCTTGTAGCTCGGTGGAAGCGACTAAAGGATTCCGTCAATGACCGCGTCATCCGGGAGATTAACTCACAGGTGAGTCAAGCGGTTATGCAACCCAGACATTTTGAGTATGTGCTCACTGACAGAACTATTTTCCTCCATCTTACAACTGAAGAACTTGTCGGAGACTTCATATCTCTCGACCCGGGCATGAGCTTGGAAAACCATTTTCAGCTCTTCGAACATCTCATATGCTCTGTGTCTCTCAAAACGCTTTTGGAGCCCCGGTTCTAAGCTGTAAAGCATGCCGCACTGAACGAGGGAGTAATCATCAGCACGGGACTGCCAAGCGTTCATAACGTATTGGTTCTCTGGGATGGGTGCGTCACCTAGCGGTGCTTCTAGGACATAATCTTTCTTGGCAACTATTAGGATGATCCTCAGGTTCCGAACCCAGTCTGTATAGTTGCTGCCATCATCTTTCAGCTTGGTTTTCTCTAGGAACGCGTTGAAGTTGAGGGCAACATTAGCGTGGGCCATTTGATCTACAAGACATAGTGTAAAGATTTTAGACTAAGTTCATGATAATTAAGTTCATCTAATCAAATTATTCAATGAACTCCCACTCAGATAGACATCCCTCTAGTCATCTAAGTGAAACATGATCCGAGTCAACTAGGCCGTGTCCGATCATCACGTGAGACGGACTAGTCAACATCGGTGAACATCTTTATGTTGATCGTATCTTCTATACGACTCATGCTCGACCTTTCGGCCTTCCGTGTTCCGAGGCCATGTCTGTACATGCTAGGCTCGTCAAGTCAACCTAAGTGTATTGCGTGTGTAAATCTGGCTTACACCCGTTGTATTGGAACGTTAGAATCTATCACAACCGATCATCATGTGATGCTTCGAAACAATGAACCTTCGCAAAGGTGCACAATTAGGGGGAACACTTTCTTGAAATTATAACGAGGGATCATCTTATTTAAGCTACCGTCGTTCTAAGAAAATAAGATGTAAAACATGATAAACATCACATGCAATCAAATAGTGACATGATATGGCCAATATCATTTGCTCCTTTTGATCTCCATCTTCGGGGCTCCATGATCATCGTTGTCACCGGCATGACACCATGATCTACATCATCGTGTCTTCTTGAAGTTGTCTCGTCATCTATTACTTCTACTACTATGGCTAATGCTTTAGAAATAAAGTAAAGTAATTACATGACGTTTATGTTGACACGCAGGTCATAAATAAATTAAGACAACTCCTATGGCTCCTGCCGGTTGTCATACTCATCGACATGCAAGTCGTGATTCCTATTACAAGAACATGATCAATCTCATACATCACATCCTTTTAGCCATATCACATCACACGGCACATGCTGCAAAAACAAGTTAGACATCCTCTAATTGTTGTTGCAAGTTTTTACGTGGCTGCTATAGGTTTCTAGCAAGAACGTTTCTTACCTACGCTAAAACCACAACGTGATATGCCAATTTCTATTTACCCTTCATAAGGACCCTTTTCATCGAATCCGATCCGACTAAAGCAGGAGAGACAGACACCCGCTAGCCACCTTATGCAACTAGTGCATGTCAGTCGGTGGAACTAGTCTCACATAAGCGTACGTGTAAGGTCGGTCCGGGCCGCTTCATCCCACGATGCCGCCGAATCAAGATAAGACTAGTAGTGGCAAGTAAATTGACAATATCGACGCCCACAACTACTTTGTGTTCTACTCGGGCATAGAAACTATGCATAGACCTAGCTCATGATGCCACTGTTGGGGAACATAGCGGAATTTTAAAATTTTCTATGCATCACCAAGATCAATCTATGGAGTCACCTAGCAACGAGGGAGTGGGGAGTGCCTCTACATACCCTTGTAGATCGCGAGCGGAAGTGTTCAAGAGAACGGGGTTGATGGAGTCGTACTCGTCGTGATCCAAATCACCGATGACCTAGCGCCGAACAGACGGCACCTCCGCGTTCAACACACGTACGGTTGGGAAGACGTCTCCTCCAACTTGATCCAGCAAGGGGGAAGGAGAGGTTGATGGAGATCCAGCAGCACGACGGCGTGGTGGTGGAAGCTACGGTGATCTCGGCAGGGCTTCGCCAAGCTCAGGGAGAGGGAGAAGTGTCACGGGAGGGAGAGGGAGGCGCCAGGGGCTAGGGTGCAGCTACCCTCCCTACCCCCCACTATATATAGGACCCCTAGGGGGGCGCCGGCTCTAGGAGATGCAATCTCCAAGCGGGGCGGTGGCCAAGGGGGGTGGAGTGCCCCCCAAGCCAAGTGGGGCGCCCCCACCCCTAGGGTTTTCAACCCTAGGTGCAGGGGGAGGCCCAAGGGGGGCACACCAGCCCACTAGGGGCTGGTTCCCCTCCCACTTCAGCCCATGGGGCCCTCCGGGATAGGTGGCCCCACCCGGTGGACCCCGGGGACCCTTTCGGTGGTCCCGGTACAATACCTATTACCCCGAAACTTTCCTGATGGCCGAAACTTGACTTCCTATATATAAATCTTCACCTCCGGACCATTCTGGAACTCCTCGTGACGTCCGAGATCTCATCCGGGACTCCGAACAACTTTCGGGTTACCGTATACTAATATCTCAACAACCCTAGCGTCACCGAACCTTAAGTGTGTAGACCCTACGGGTTCGGGAGACACGCAGACATGATCGAGATGACTCTTCGGTCAATAACCAACAGCGGGATCTGGATACCCATGTTGGCTCCCTCATGCTCCTCGATGATCTCATCGGATAAACCACGATGTCGAGGATTCAATCAATCCCGTATACAATTCCCTTTGTCAATCGGTACGTTACTTGCCCGAGACTCGATCGTCGGTATCCCAATACCTCGTTCAATCTCGTTGCCGGCAAGTCACTTTACTCGTACCGTAATGCATCATCCCGTGATCAACCACTTGGTCACATTGAGCTCATTATGATGATGCATTACTGAGTGGGCCCAGAGATACATCTCCGTCATACGAAGTGACAAATCCCAGTCTCGATTCGTGCCAACCCAATAGACACTTTTGGAGATACCCGTAGTGTACCTTTATAGTCACCCAGTTAAGTTGTGATGTTTGGCACACCCAAAGCACTCCTACGGTATCCGGGAGTTACACTATCTCATGGTCTAAGGAAATGATACTTGACATTCAGAAAAGCTATAGCAAACGAACTACATGATCTTTGAGCTATGCTTAGGATTGGGTCTTGTCCATCACATCATTCTCCTAATGATGTGATCCCGTTATCAATGACATCCAATGTCCATAGTCAGGAAACCATGACTCAATGAGCTAGTCAACTAGAGGCTCACTAGGGACGTGTTGTGGTCTGTGTATTCACACATGTATTATGATTTCCGGATAACACAATTATAGCATGAACAATAGACAATTATCATGAACAAAGACATATAATAATAACCATTTTATTATTGCCTCTAGGGCATATTTCCAACAATGAGATGCATGACAAAGGCAACAACACACAAAGACAAAAACCCGACACCGATGAAATAAAATAACTTAGCGCCAGAAACGGCAAGAGTTGGAGTACAGATAAGGTAAATTACATCCGGGATGTTACATGGGCCGACCCAGCCATTGCGCCCCATGGAGCCGCTGGCCCTCAAGCGCCTCCACCGCATCACCATGTCATCCAAACGGCTGGTTCGCAACAGCGCGGGCGCGACGCGGGCGTGATGCAGTCGCCGCCGGCATAATTAGAAGTCGAGAAACGATGCGGTGTACATCGTCATCACCAATGCCAAGCACTGCTATGGAGGCCATGGCGCTGGCCCATCTACTGTTGAGGTTCCCATTGGTAGCTGATCAGATGGATGAGCGGAGAGCCACAATTCAGAGTCTGATTGGCTTCACCGAGGCTCGGGGCTCGCAGCAAGCTGGCTCGCCGCGGCCTCCCCAGACAACGACGGCAACTCGTGTTACTGGCCATGCGGAAGGGGCCACCCTCACGGTGCAGTCCCCGCCATGGCAGACAGCATGGGAGCCACGAAATCAAGAACTCGACGACGTCCCGATGGCTTCTTCCAACCCTCGAGCACGTCAAATCCAACGGTGAGCCCCAGAAATTAGGCGGAGGGAAGGCGCATGCGTCATTGTCGAGCGACACCGTGATGACCACCGCCGGACTAATGGGTGCGATGGCCCTAACATTGACGAGCCCGCGCTCGAGGATGGCGGGTGTCTACCTTTCGACGTTGGGTGCCCTGCCTTCACTCGTGAGTTGCGGCAAGTCCGTTGGCCGTCCGCTCGCACGTTCAAGCCATAGATACCTAAGAAGTATGATGGGAGGCTGAACCCGGCGGAGTTCTTGAGCATCTACACTATCGTTGTTCAAGCTGCCGGGAGAAGAGATGAGAAGGTGTTCGCCAACTACTTCCCTTTAGCACTCAAGTCCAATGTGAGGTCTTGGCTGATGCACTTTCCGGAGAACTCCATTTCGACATGAGCTGACCTGTGTTATGAGTTCCTTGGCGCCTTCATGAGCGGCCATACTACAACAACAACCTACATATAGCAACAGATGCTTGGCAACGAAATAATTATGCGTTGGTCAAGCCCACCTTGCCATGCCTAACTATTTACCCACGAACTCCCTTCACAAAAATTGCTTGTAGCCACGAACCGATTGTCGGGGGTTTGGTGCGACATATGCCAACGGATGGCTTATCATGGTGGGGGCGAGTAGAACGTCGCCGGTGCCTGGAAACGGGATGAGGCGAAGGCATGCACGCCGGCGAATCTTACCCAGCTTCAGGGCTCTCCGGGGAGATAATACCTCTACTGCTGCTCTGCGGGGTCTCCGCATGGTCACTATGGCAAAGCGTTTACACGGTTGCTCCTTGAGTTGTTTCTTGGAGGTAGGAGAGGGCAAGGCTAGCTCTCTCCCTTCTATATGATCTAGCCTAGAGGTAATGGGTTCCAACCCTTTGCATGGGTGCCCTGTGGGGTTTATATAGGCCTACCCCCCAGGGGTACAATGGTAATCCGGCTGGACGTGGGCCCAGCCGTCAGCGCCTCTGGACTCCGTCTTCTCTGCCGACCGGTGGGGCCCGCCGGCTGGCGTGCCCTGCTGACTGGCCTGGTACGGAGCCGACAGGCCGTGTCTGCTGCGGGCGGGTCTTGTCGGCTGCTGATTACTGTAGCCGTGCTTCTGATGACACGGGCTTGATCATGAGGTCGTGGCAACAGCCCCGCCGCCTGGCGGGCGATCACTATTGCCACTCCCCATCACATCTTGATTAATGGCGCGTTGGCCCCGGGGGAGGGCTTGGCCGACTTCCCCGGGCCGACTCCCGACGGGTCCGACTGGTGGTCCTCTTGCCGTCTCCTGAGGTCTCACCGACTGGTGGGACCTGCTGCCTCTAGGCCGTACGGACAAGCCGTCGTGTGTGCAGGATTCGGTCCTGCGGTGCTGATGTCAGGGCTGGCATGGCAACAGTGCCACGCTGCACGGAGATCTTCCAGGGTGCGGCGGGCTGTAGCTATGCCTGCCCTTGGTAAGGGGCAGGAGCGGGCTTCATTATTGCCACTCCCCCGTCCTATCCCACTTGATGAGGTCGTGGGGGGTGTTGGAGTCGCAGGCCGACTCCCCGAAGCCGGCTTCTCTGGAAGTCGTCAGTCAGGAGTCGGCTCTCCCTGAAGTCGTCCCTGGGACTCGGCCGTGAGTGGTCAGTCGGCCACCTTTGTCGTTGGCTTCTTGAAGGCGGATCTTTGTCCTGGGATCTTAAGGGGCGCAACCTGCCCCGATGTCTTGAAAGGTTCTGGGCCTCGGGTTGGCCTACCCGTGGCCCATTACTCTGACAGTAGTCCCCGAAGCTGGTGAGACGCCGCGGACGATCGGCCGAGAAGCCTCAGCAGTTTCTCTTTCCGGGTGCTCAACACATGGTCTTTGGTTGACTTCTGCCAGGCCGACTAGGAGGATTCGGACTCGCTCAATTCGGACTCACTTAATTCCGACTCGCACAATATTCCGAATGTCGCGGCGGGATCCAAGTGGTGTGCTAGCTAAGCCTCCAGGCCGCCGCCCGTCCTAGGCCTGTCACGCGATGGCATGTGGCTGGGCCGTCCTGCCAGCCAACGTGCGCGATGGGATAGGCCCATAGGCGGGGCCCGCCACTACCACGCCTCGGCGCCCGAGCGGATCCGCTACGGCCCCGGCGGACGGTTGGGATTCCCGTGGAGTTACTGCACGCAGTAACTTTATCGTGGAACGTGGGGGTCATGGGGCCGTGGGCGCAGTAAATCCCCACGACGCCCCCTCGGCTTCGCAGCCCACAAGGCTATAAGTAGGGGGAAGAGGGGGGCACGCGCGCCCCTACTTCCCACTACTCCTCGCTCTCTTCTTTCTCATTGCTCTTCGCTCTCCTCCTTCTTCTTTTTCGCTCCGCTGCGCGCCCAAGCTCCGGCAAACGCCGCGGCGACAGCTCGCGATGAGTTCTTCCTCCACCGCCGCGCCTCCCCCGGTGCGCTCCGACACTTGGGACGGTTCCGAAGTCCACGACGACCACATTGAGTTCCTTTGCCGGACTCGTCGGCTCCCCGGCGAGGATCACGTGCGGGTGCGCCTCACGTCGAAGGGGGAGATTCCCCCCACGCCGCAGGAGGGCGAGCGGGTCATCTTCCGCTCGCACTGCCTGCGCGGGTTGGGGCTGCCGGCGAGCAGTTTCTTTCGATCTTTCCTGGAGTTCTACGGCCTCCAGCTGCACCACCTCACCCCCACAACAGTGGTGCTGCTGTCCGCCTTCGTGGCCTTGTGCGAAGGCTTCCTCGGAGTCCTCCCCACCCTCGAGCTCTAGGGGGAATTCTTCTTCTCCAAGCTCGGCACCCAGGCCGCGGGCGTGCCGGCTCAATGTGGCGCTTTCATCGCCATGCGAAGGTCAGGAGCCGACAACCCCTTCCCCTCCATCTCGCTGATAAAGTCGGTGAAGATGTGGCAGAGATCCTACTTTTACATCAGGAGCGTCTCCGCAAGGGGGGACTGGGTCAACTTGCCGGCTTTCAAAGCCGGCCCGCCGGCTGGGCGACTGCCCAACTGGTCGTACCGGGCCAAGTCGCTGACGCCTGCGGGAGCCGGCGCCATCGCGCGACTACGAGTGCTGATGCAGTCGGAGGGTCTGACTCCTTCGTGGCGCACCGAGTTCTCCCACTCCAAGGCTACCCCCATATGATATTCCAGATGAGCGGGCACCGCGACCCGAGTCGGATGTGCACCAAGGACATGCCGCACAAAGAGGTGGTCTTCATGGTGAACTACCTCTCGGACAGCAAGCTCCTGGAGGATTGGCGGTTCGGCAAGGAGCCGTATTCCCGCGCCAACCCCCCGCCTATGGTGAGTCGCCTTTCCTTTCTTTCTTTGGATTGTCTTCTTTCTTGCCGAGTTTTGTTTTGACCAGTCGGCTTTGGTTAGAATCCCCTCCTCCATTCACCAGCCGGCACCTTGGGGCCAGCCCGCGAGTTCCTCGCCGACCGGGCGGAGAGCGACATCGACGACCCCAATTTGGGGGCCGCGGCTCTGGAGGACGACGCCGAGGGAGGAGGAGGAACAGCAGGCGACTTCAGGCCTTCGGCCACTTTCGCCGACTGGCCTGACGACGACGCCAAGGGGGAAGTCGCCCCCCGCCATCGGCCAGGAGCCAGCCAGCCTGGTGCGGGCTCTTCTGCCGCGCCGGGTGCTCCAGGCGGCGAGAAGAAGCGCAGGGCCGTGCCGACCTTGTTTGGCAGTCGGCCGAAGAAACCCAAGGGTTCGGCTGTGGCGACCCGATGGGACGAGGCGGCCGCGAAGGCCATCCGCTTCCGTAAGGAAGTGAAGAAGCCGCCATTGGTCTCCGCGTGAGTATTCTGTCTTAATGCTTTGTTCTTTCTTTATGACTTTGTTTGAGTCTTTGCTTGCCCCCCTTGCTTCAGGGCTCCCCTCTCTCTTGAGAGGGTCACCACTGCCATCGTCATGGGGTCAGCAGAGACGTCCGCCACTACTCGGCAGATTGACCCCGCTGCTGACCTCTGGGAGGCGACAGAGCGGAACGTGCAGGAGAAGCGCAATGAAGAAGAGGCCGTTCACCTGGAGAAGGCGGAAGCCGACAGGGAGGAGGCCTCCGCCAAGAAAAACCTGGCGGAGGCCGAAGCCGCTGCCGCAACGAAGCGGCTGGCGGAGGAAGCCGCACGCCGCCAATCAGCGGTGTTCGTCACCCCTTTGAACTCCGCGCCACCGCCTCCGAAGCTCACGGGGCAGACTGGAGAAGCCGGCGGGGAGAACCCCGTCGTGGAGAGGGAGGGCGGCGACCCCTCTACGCCGGATGTGAACGTTCCGCCGCCGCCTCCGCCGCCTTCCGAAGGTGCGCAGGGCGAGCAGCCGGCGGACACTCCAGTGCCGCCGACCGAAGACGAGGCCGTGGCGAGGCTACTCCTCCAGGTCAGCTCGCCAACGCGCCGCCGTCTGGAGAAGGCGACTTCGGCACCCCGCCCCCTAGAAGCCAGTACTGCCAGCTCGGCGATCCCAGACGCCGAAGTGACGAGCGCCGCACCCATTGGGTGGGTGCGAGGAGGCGGCACAGGGCCGCTGAACCAGGCGCTCCTGGACGTCTAGGCGAAGCTTCGTGCTGAGGGCGACGCTCTCCAAAGTTGCACCAAGGCGTTCCTAGCGTCACGGGCAGCCGTCCGGGTATGTTTTTTCCCTTGGTTTTTGTTTTCTTGTTCCTCTCTGTGGGGGCGAGCCAGCGCACCCAATGGGTGTAGTCCCCGAGTTTCGGGCTGGCTGCTGAGCAGGCGGCCCGGAAATCCAATTGATGAACTATGGGTATTGACTTTTTGTCTGAAATGCTTGACACGGGATTACCACAACCTCCGCGTCACTGCCTTCAACCATAACGTTGAAGAGCTGTGCAAGCGGGCCACCGATCTATCAGAGAGCCGGAGTAAGTCCTTTTTTCCTTCTTCGCGGGGGCGCGCTGGCGCACCCGCGGGCTGTAGTCCCTGAGATTCGGACCGTGATGGCCCCTTCTCGGCGGACTCCGGGAAGTGGACACGGTGTTGGAGTTATGCTTGCGCAGGTTGTTCCTTTAGACTCTCGCTCGCGCTTTGCCTCCTCTTCTCGCTCTCTTTTGCATATAAGTTAGCCACCATATATGCTAGTCGCTTGCTGCAGCTCCACATATATTTGCCTTACCCTTCCTATAAGCTTAAATAGTCTTGATCGCGAGGGTGCGAGATTGCTGAGTCCCTGTGGCTCACAGATACTATAACTCCAGATGCAGGTCCAGGTGATTCCGCTCCAGGTGACGAGTACGAGCTCAAGTGGGAGTTCGACGAAGACTCTCAACGATACTACGTTTCCTTTCCCGATGATCAGTAGTGGTGCCCAGTTGGGGGTGATTGGGACCGTTGTCGCATGTTGGGTTCTCTTTTATTTTGGCGCCGTAGTCGGGCCATGAGTGTGTTGGATGATGTAATGTTATTTATGTTCTTGATTGACGTGGCGAGTGTAAGCCAACTATGTTATCTCCCCTTTATTGTTCATATTACATGGGATGTTGTGAAGATTGCCTAACTTGCGACATATGCCTTCAATGCGATTATGTCTCTAAGTCGTGCCTCGACACGTAGGAGCTATAGTCGCATCGAGGGTGTTATAAGTTGGTAATCAGAGCCTTCCCCGACCTTAGGAGCCCCATTGCTTGATCGTTCTTAGTGGCCGAGTTGTGTCTAGAAAAATGTTTTGAGTCATTTAGGAATTATATATCGGAGAGATTAGGAATTCTTTTTACTTACCAGTCTCCTCATCGCTCTGGTAAGGCTTCCCGACGTAGAGTTTTGACTCTTCTCTTCTCAAATTTCACTAAAAAAAATTTTAGGATCACGCGAGTATCTTGGAATCGTTCCGATGGCTTATGATGAGAACATTGTCTTGGTGCCTCCTGTCAGGGGTTTAGTGGAAGTGTCCCGGGGAGTTGAGCTCTGAGGTGTTGTCATCATAATTTTATCCTTGCAATTCTGGAATACTTGAGATATGTTCGCCGACATCGAAAATCTCTTTTATGCAGTTCGTTGGTGATATAACATCGATGCCACCCAGTACTGGGGCGGGAGTTCGGGAGTATCGCCATAACTTGTATAACGGATGCTTTTCAAAGGTTGAGGTAGATGGTTTCCGAAGGTTTCTTGGTTATGTGTTAAAGGATGGATATAGCTGGATGTAGGATTTGCTAGTTTGGGTGAGATATTATGCTTCCCCTGTATCCCCAACACCTGATTGCATAACCGGAAAGGTTCGGAAGTTTCATAGGTGGGAATTCTAGTAGCTCTAGTTTTCTTCCACGGATATTGGTTTGAGATTGGGATTTCTTACCAATTATTCGTTCTTGATCCGTACCTTGTTGATTTATTTATCTACCTTAATTCTACGTGGCTTCTCAATTTATGGATATGTGACCATTTCAAGAGGAATGCATTCGTTCATTTTGTTCGGATGTGAAGACTATATGTTGCAATTTTCATTCCGTTGGATTCAGCTTCAATATTTATCTTTCAATGTGCTAATGGTGGTCAACCTCTTCAGGATGGCTCCTCCAATGCGCACGACTCCGAATCCTGATCCGCCACCGCCTCCACCTCCTCCAGAGGCATGGCAAGCTGTGATGGCCGCAACCAATGCAAACACACAGCTGATCATGCAAATTCTCCAAGAGCGCAATCAAGGCAGTCAAGGGAATCAAGGCAGCAATCAGAGTCACTTTGCTACACCCAACCAGTTCCTTGCTAACGGGCCAAAGACTTTCAGTAATTGTGTTGAGGCAACGATGCTGACGATTGGCTTGTGGATCTGTGTAAGCATTTCGAGTGCAGTAACGTCAGGCCTGAAGATTTCGTCAAGTTCGCCTCCTTCCAACTCAAAGATCAGGCAGCAGAATGGTTCCAGCAGTACAAGGATTCCAGAGGTGGACGTGTTATCACTTGGGATGATTTCCGTCGAGATTTCCGAGCTCATCATATTCCGCAGAGCGTGGTTGAAAGCAAGCATGAGGAATTCCGCAATCTGAAGCAAGGCTCTTTGTCTGTCTATGACTACAACAAGTTGTTCCAGAAGCTCGCCCGCTTTGCCAAGCAGGACGTGCCTGATGAGAAGAGCATGATATACCAGTTCAGGGGTGGTCTCAGAGAAGATATTCAGCTCGCTCTTGTTCTCTTTGATCCCTTGAGGTACGATGAGTTCTACAACATGGCACTGAAGCAAGAGGCTGCTCAGTTGAGGTGTGATGCTTCCAGGAAGCGAGTCAGAGATGTTACTCCTTCTTCCTCTACTCAAGTGGCCAAGCAGCAGAAGTTTTGGCTTCCTCCTCCTCCGTTCCGTCAGCCGTATCAGCAGAAGAGCAAAGGTGGCAGTGGTTCTTCCCACCCACCCAACCCTGGCTTTCAGAACAAGACTTTGTCTCAACCTCCAAGATCGAGTGATCCATACCACCGTCCGCTCTCAGAGGTCACGTGCAACAAGTGCCAATAGAAGGGTCACTATGCCAACAAGTGTCTCAACCAGAGGCGTCTTCCTCCTCCTCCTCCTGTCAGATCGACAAGTACAGCTGTGGTCAAGCATAACCCCAAGCATGCCAAGGTCAATTTGATGAATGCAGCTCAGGCAGAGGACTCGTCAGATGTGATCATGGGTAACCTTCCTGTTGATGATATTCCTGCAAGAGTTCTTTTTTACACGGGTGCATCGCATTGTTTCATGTCAAAGCCATTTTTTACCAAGCATGAGTTCGTTTCTTCTCATTTGGGTAAACAAATGGATATCGTTTCTCCTGGCAAACGTTTGAGTGCTAGTCTGGAGGTGCCAGATGTTACTATCATGTTGGGCGACTACAAGTTCCTTTCTTCCCCAATGGTTCTTGGTAACTCGGATATTGATCTTATTCTCGGGATGGATTGGCTTTCTAAGCACAAGGCTCAGCTTGATTGTGCAGCTAGGCAGATTCAATTGACTCATTCGTCTGAGGATGTAATTGTCTTTGCCGCTTGGGATAATACTATCCGTCTGTTTTCTCTCAATGAGAAGGGTGAATTGGATGCCAGCTCTCAAATTCCAGTCGTTTGCGAATATCAAGACGTCTTTCCAGAACAGCTCCCAGGAATGCCTCCGCACCGTCCAGTATAATTCGTTATTGAACTTGAGCCTGGCACGGAACCTGTGTGCAAACGTCCTTACAAGCTCGGACCTGAAGAGTTGAAAGAGCTGAAGAAGCAACTCAATGAGCAAGAAAGAATGGGTCTCATCCGGCCTAGTTCTTCTCCTTGGGGTTGTGGTGTTCTTTTTGTGAAGAAGAAGGATGGAACGGAGCGACTTTATGTTGATTACCGTCCAGTGAACAAGAAGACCATCAAGAACAAATACCCACTTCCCAACATCAATGAGTTGTTCGAACAACTCAAAGGTGCTCAAGTATTCTCCAAGCTCGATCTCCGTATGGGTTACCACCAGATTCGCATTCGTGAAGAAGATATTCCCAAGACAGCATTCAGAACAAGCTTTGGTTCATATGAATACACTATCATGTCTTTTGGCCTCGCCAACGCTCCTCCGACGTTCTCTCGCATGATGAACTTCATCTTCAACGCCTACACCAATGACTTCGTTTTGGTCTATCTCGATGACATTCTGGTTTTCTCCAAGAACAAGGAAGATCATGCCAAGCACTTGCGTTTGGTTCTTGATAAGCTCAGGGAACATCAGTTCTACGCCAAGTTCTCCAAGTGCGAATTTTGGCTCGATGAGGTTATTTATCTTGGTCATATCATTTCCGCCAAGGGCATTGCCGGGAATCCTGAGAAGGTGTCTGCAATTGTGAATTGGGAACCTCCTTAGAACATTAAGCAACTCCGCAGTTTTCTCGGTCTCGCAAGCTATTGCCGAAGATTTGTTGAAAACTTTACTAAGATCGCGTAGCCTCTCTCTAATCTTCTCCAGAAGCACGTCAAGTATGTTTGGTCTCCGAAGTGTGATATTGCTTTCAACACTTTGAAAGAGAAGTTGATCACTGCTCTAGTTTTCACTCCACCTGATGAATCCAAGCCATACGAGGTCTTTTGTGATGCCTCTCTCCAAGGTCTTGGCGCAGTATTGATGCAAGAGAAGAAAGTTGTTGCTTATACATCTCGCTAGTTGAAGCCTAATGAGAAGAACTACCCCACTCATGATCTCGAGATGGCGGCAGTTGTGCATGCTCTTTTGACTTGGAGACATCTTCTATTGGGAAGAAAAGTGGATATTTTCACTGATCACAAGAGTCTCAAGTACATCTTCACCCAGCCTAATCTCAACCTCAGGCAAACTCATTGGGTCGAAATGATTCAAGAGTATAATCTGAGTATTGAGTATACTCCAGGCAAGGCTAATGTGATTGCTGAAGCTTTGAGCAGGAAAGCGTATTGCAACAGTCTGATTCTTAAGCCTTATCAACCCGAGCATTGTGAAGCTTTCCGCAAACTTAATCTGCAAGTTGTTCCTCAAGGTTTCCTCGCCAACATTCAAGTCTCTCCTACCTTAGAAGACCAGATTCGCCAAGCCCAGCTTCTTGATGCTATGGTGAAAAAGGTGAAGATTGGGATTGCCAAGAGTCAGTCCAAGTACAACTGCTACCGCCTTGATGACAAGGACACTCTCTTCTTCGAGGATCGTATTGTTGTGCCGAAAGGTGACCTCCATAAAGTGATCATGAACGAGGCTCACAATTCTCTCCTCTCCATCCACCCTGGGAGCACGAAGATGTATCAGGACCTTAAGCAAGCTTATTGGTGGACTCGAATGAAGCGTGAGATCGCTCAATTCGCGAATGAATGTGATGTCTGCAGAAGAGTGAAGGCAGAACACCAAAGGCCAGCAGGTCTCCTCCAACCTCTTGCCATTCCAGAATGGAAGTTTGCCCACATTGAAATGGACTTCGTGACTGGGTTTCCTAAGTCCAAGCATGGCAATGATGCTATATTCGTTGTCATCGACAAACTCACCAAAGTGGCTCACTTTCTGCCTATCAAAGAGTCGATCACTACAGCTCAATTGGCGGAACTCTATACCTCTCGTATTGTCTCTCTGCACGGTATTCCTCAAGTGATCTCTTCAGACCGTGGCAACATCTTTACCTCCAAGTTTTGGGATTCTTTTCAGAAGGCCATGGGCACCAACATCCGCTTCAGCACAGCTTTCCATCCTCAAACAAGCGGTCAAGTCGAGCGTGTCAACCAGATTCTTGAAGATATGCTCAGGGCTTGTGTGATCTCCTTCGGCATGAAGTGGGAGGATTGTCTTCCTTATGCTGAATTCTCCTACAACGATAGTTTTCAAGCAAGTTCGGGCAAGGCCCCATTTGAAATTCTGTATGGCAGGAAGTGTCGTACCCCTCTCAACTGGTCTGAAACCGGTGAACGTCAGCTTTTGGGTAATGACTTAATCACAGAAGTAGAAGAAATGTGCAAAGTCATTCATGATAACCTCAAAGCAGCCCAATCCCGCCAGAAGAGCTACTATGATAGTAAGCACCGTGATTTGGCTTTCGAGATTGGAGATCATGTTTACCTCCGCGTCTCTCCTATGAAAGGTACTCGTCGCTTCGGTATCAAAGGGAAGCTTGCCCCTAGATACGTGGGACCTTTCAAGATTGTCAGCAAGAGAGGCGACCTCGCCTATCAACTCGAGCTTCCTTCAAACTTTGAAAATGTTCATGACGTGTTCCATGTCTCTTAGCTTCGAAAGTGCTTCAAGACTCCTGACCGCACCGTCAACTTCGAGGACATTGAGCTCCAAGAAGATCTCTCTTATCGTGAGCACCCAGTTGCTATTCTTGAAGAGACTGAACGCAAGACTTGCAACAAGTCAATCAAATTCCTCAAAGTCAAGTGGTCGCACCATTCCGATCGTGAAGCTACCTGGGAACGCGAGGATCACCTCCATTCTGAGTACCCGGAGTTCTTTCAGTCCTAGATCTCGGGACGAGATCCTTTCGTAGTGGTGGAGTGTTGTAACACCCCGGATGTAACTTTCCCAATTTGTACTCCAATTCTTGCCGTTTCCGGCGTTAAGTTATATTTATTTTCTCGGGTTCGGGTCTTTGTCTCCGTGTGTTGTTTTCGTTTTCATGCATCTCATATCATGTCATCATGTGTTTTGCATTTGCATACGTGTTCATCTCATGCATTCGAGCTTTTTCCCCGTTGTCCGTTTTGCATTCCGGCGCTTCGTTCTCCTCCGGTGGTCATTTCTACCTTTCTTTCGTGTGTGGGGATTAAACATTTCCGGATTGGACCAAGACTTGCCAAGCGGCCTTGGTTTACTACCGGTAGACCGCCTATCAAGTTTCGTGCCATTTGGACTTCGTTTGGTACCCCAACGGTTAACCGAGGGACCGAAAAGGCCTCGTGTGTGTTGCCGCCCAACACCCCTCCAATTTGGCCCAAAACCCACCAAACTCTGCTCCATCACCTAGAGCGTTCGATCACGATCGCGTGGCCAAAAACCGCACCCCTTTTGGACTCTCCTAGCTCCACTTATGCCTATATATAGACC
>NC_041386.1:374101750-374107147 GCF_002162155.2 Triticum dicoccoides
TCCTCCGCCGCCAGCCGCGCTCCTCGCTGCCGCCTGGGCGCACCGGCGACCGCGCCCTCTCGCCGGACTTCGCCGGCCGGGTCGCCGGCGCCGTCCCGCACCACCATCGCCGGCCTCGTCAGCCCCGGGCCAGATCCGATCCGGGAGTGGGATCAGATCCACCCACTCCCCGATCCAAACGCAGCCCCGCCGCCCGGATCCCGCCGTCCCGGGATACCCTCGTCCCGTTGACTTTTTGCACAGGGTATAAATTTCGTCTAAGTCCTGAAATCTGCAGATCCATATGCCCATGTTTGCGGCCCCGTAACTTTGCATCCGTAGCTCCGATTCATGCATATAGCATATCAAAATGTTCGTCTCGACGAGTACATCATTTCATTCCATTGCATCATTTTCATTTGAGCTCATCTTGATGCCCGAAATACTGTAAGAAGGAGGCTTCGTGAGTTAATTGTCAGAGGGGCAACCCATGCATTTTTAGGATGTGTGTGGTGACTTGTGCAAGCTTGCAAAGTGAGGCACCCGGTGAATCTGTTTTCACGTAGTAGTTTTCACTAAGTCTGGGATTATTTAGTTCATGATGCCATATGTTTAGCTTGTTTCCTAGTGATCCGTGCCTCTTTTGAGGATGATCAGTAAAGGAGTTTTGTTAATCATGTTATGCTCTATCCATCCATGTCTTTGTTTGCAATTATAGAGCACCCTAGCTTGAGTCAATCGATCTCTACTTTTGCTTCGTTGTGAATCTGGGCAGATCGTCAACTTGTTTGCGATTTTGCCGATGTTATTGTAGTTGATCCGTGCATGCTATTGCATTGTTCTTGCCATGTATAGCTAGCATTTTGTGCCTTCTTAATGGATGTATGCTTGCCTTGCCATGACTTGCACCGTAGTGAGTGCATTGAGCTTGTTTACATGCCTTCGTGAGCTATATTTCAGCATGTCTCAGTTTTCACCAAGTCTGAAAACTGATTGTGTTTTAGCTATGTTCGTGTGCCCGTTAGTATATTTTGTGAACCCTTTTGGCCACAGGTCACTTTTGGTCTTTTGTTAAGCTTGTTGAGTAGCTCCATGCCATGTTCTTACTTGTCTTAATCAGGTCATGTATCATATTGTTTTGCTGCTCCGAAGAGGGCTTCGTGATCTGAAATTTCAGACAAATGTTAATTTCACTAAGTCTGAGATCTGTTTTGCATTTGCGTTTTTGCCATGCTTGTTTGAACCTCCTAATGGATGTTTTGGCCGTAGCTCAGTGCTAGACTTTTGTTAAGAATCTTGTGTGCATCCCTGCCATGTATTTTGTTGTCATGTTTGGGTGCTGTAGCATGTTCATTTCGTTGCATTTAGATGCCTACTTGCTGTAAATCGCAGACCGGTGTCATTTTTGAATCGCTTGCCATTTCCAAACTGTAACTCCGATTCCGGCATTCTTTATATCGTTTTCAAGCGATTTCATCCCATCTTTCCAGTGGCACCCTTGGAATTCCAAGTTGAGCCAGGTTCATGCATTTCCTGTCATATATTGCATTTTGCATCCCGCATCGCATCCCGCATAGCATATCATCTTTGCATCGTGTTGATTGAGTTTGCACGTGGTTGATTGTATCCTTGTTGCTTGTTTGTCTTGTTTGGGTAGAGCCGGGAGACGAGTTCGCTACCGAGGAGCCCGTTGAGTTTGCTTGTGAGGATCCAGTCAACTCCGACAACTATGCAGGCAAGATGACCATACCCTCGAAATCACTACTATCTTTGCTATGCTAGTTTGCTCGCTCTTTGCTATGCCATTGCTACGATGCCTACCACTTGCTTGTAAGCCTCCCAAATTGCCATGTCAAACCTCTAACCCACCATTGTCCTAGCAAACCGTTGATTGGCTATGTTACCGCTTTGCTCAGCCCCACTTATAGCATTGCTAGTTGCAGGTGAAGATTGGAGGCCGTTCCTTGTTGGTACATCTTTTATTTACTTGTTGGGATATCATTATATTGCTATGTTATCTTAATGCATCTATATACTTGGTAAAGGGTGGAAGGCTCGGCCTCTCTCCTAGTGTTTTGTTCCACTCTTGCCGCCCTAGTTTCCGTCATATCGGTGTTATGTTCCCGGATTTTGCGTTTCTTACGCGGTTGGGTTATAATGGGAACCCCTTGATAGTTCGCCTTGTTTAAAGCTTTTCTAGCAATGCCCAACCTTGGTTTTACCGTTCGCCACCTAGCCTCTTTTTCCCTTGGGTTACCGGAGCCCAAGGGTCATCTTATTTTAACCCCCCCCCCCCGGGCCAGTGCTCCCTCTGAGTGTTGGTCCGAACCGGGCAGCCTGCGGGGCCACCTCGGGGAAACTTGAGGGTTGGTTTTACTCGTAGCTTGACCTATCTGAGTGTGCCCTGAGAACGAGATATGTGCAGCTCCTATCGGGATTTGTCGGCACATTCAGGCGGTGTTGCTGGTCTTGTTTTAACCTGTCGAAGTGTCTTGAGTTACCGAGATACCGAGTCTAATCGGAACGTCTTGGGAGGAGGTCTATTCCTTCGTTGACCGTGAGAGCTTGTCATGGGCTAAGTTGGGACTCCCCTGCAGGGATTGAACTTTCGAAAGCCGTGCCCGCGGTTATGGGCAGATGGGAATTTGTTAATGTCCGGTTGTAGATAACTTGAACTAAACTTAATTAAAATGAATCAACCGTGTGTGTTACCGTGATGGCCCCTTCTCGGCGGAGTCCGGGAAGTGGACACGGTGTTGGAGTTATGCTTGCGCAGGTTGTTCCTTTAGACTCTCGCTCGCGCTTTGCCTCCTCTTCTCGCTCTCTTTTGCGTATAAGTTAGCCACCATATATGCTAGTCGCTTGCTGCAGCTCCACATATATTTGCCTTACCCTTCCTATAAGCTTAAATAGTCTTGATCGCGAGGGTGCGAGATTGCTGAGTCCCTGTGGCTCACAGATACTATAACTCCAGATGCAGGTCCAGATGATTCCGCTCCAGGTGACGAGTACGAGCTCAAGTGGGAGTTCGACGAAGACTCTCAACGATACTACGTTTCCTTTCCCGATGATCAGTAGTGGTGCCCAGTTGGGGGTGATTGGGACCGTTGTCGCGTGTTGGGTTCTCTTTTATTTTGGCGCCGTAGTCGGGCCATGAGTGTGTTGGATGATGTAATGTTATTTATGTTCTTGATTGACGTGGCGAGTGTAAGCCAACTATGTTATCTCCCCTTTATTTTTCATATTACATGGGATGTTGTGAAGATTGCCTAACTTGCGACATATGCCTTCAATGCGATTATGTCTCTAAGTCGTGCCTCGACACGTGGGAGCTATAGTCACATCGAGGGTGTTATAACCCCGTTCCCAGAACGCTGACAGTAGCCCCCGAGCCCAAGGCGCACCCGGACTTGGCTGTGCAGGGAGGCGAAAGGGCAAGAACGAAGCGCCGCGGGCCCTAACAGCCTGCGGCCTTGGGCGCCGCGTGGCGGTTGATTGGACGTGGGCGTCTCCACTTCCCCACGACGCCTCGACAACTGCACGGAATGGACAAGTCCCTGCATGCAAAGCAGGTCATGATTACCTGCGATCATGGGGGCCGACGGTTGGCCCTTGCCAGCTATAAGTACGGAGCGGCGCGCGCCCTTCCAGTTCATCCCCCCTTGCTTCTTCTTCTTCTTCATGGCTCTGTCGAGGAGGTTCTCGGCCGCAGAGAAGGGGAAGGCTCGCCAGGTTGAGCCTACCTCTCCCCTGCCCAAGCGCGGCCGAGGGAGCCCTCCCAAACATCCTGTGGCCTCCACGGCAGCTCCCCGCGGCCGTGGAGATGATTTCCTGCACGGTGACGGGCGGACTGCTGTGGCCGGGGGCGCGCTTTGGTCGCGTGTTCCCCTAGGCCGCGCTTTCGCGCTGCAGAGGTGCTGCCGGAGTTCGTTGTGTGGTCGGCTAAGCCGACTAGCACCCGGCTTAAACTTCCTCGCTTCCTCCTCGGCGAGTTCCCGGCCGGCGCCCCGGGCGGCCTCTGGCTTCAGGCAGACGGCTGCTGTAGCCGGGCCTCATGGGCTTCACTCGAGGTCTCCGCAGCCGGGAGCCTGGCCTTGACCCGCGGTTGGCAGACGTTTGCCCGCGCTCGTGGCCTGAGCCGTCGGTGCACCCTGCACTTCAAGTTTGACGGCGATGCCACCCTCTATGTGAGGGTGTTTGGGGAAGATGGTCGCCGCGCAGGGTGCTGCCCTGAGGACGACGACCACGGCCGGGGACCCAGCCCCGGTGATGATGGAGAGGACAGCGCTCGCGTGATTGGCGGCGCTCAGGGTTCCCCAAGCTTCACCAGTTCTTCTTCAGGCGGCGACTCTTCTAGCGGTGGCCGCGGTCAGCCTCCACACCGTCGTACCTGCTTGGGAGGTGGTAGCGCGTCTGCCCGCCATCACGCCTCAGTGAAGCGCGAGAGGGAGTCTGCCTGAGCCCCGGAGGCAGCTCGAGTCTTCCCTGCAGGCTGGTGTGTGGCGAGCTGCGCCTGATTTGTTCTTTCTTTTCCTTTTTCCTACGTAAAAAGACAGTAGCGTGGAGCCCCGCGGGGGCGTGTTTGGGTTATTGATGTTAATCATCGCTTTGCTTTCGTTATCGTGCCTTCTGGCTACGTGCCAGCGCGTGGATAGTTCCCGGTCCCAGCCGTGGGGGGCGACCGACCCAGGCCCTGTGTTCGTGTCGCGGTGCCCGTGGGGCACGGACTGGAGGGGTGCTCCTGTAATGGACCCAAGTCGCGAAACCTTTGAACGACTAGGACGGAAACACTCACGAGGGCGCTCGGCTGCCCCCCTCGCGAGGCCTTGCATAAGAGAAATCGAGGCAGGAGAGTGAAAAGTCGAAGAACCACAAGTCAAAGACGGCAACAGCTTCAATAAAACTTCGAATGAGAATGAACAAGCCAACTGCGGAAAGCAAATGAAAAAGCCGTATCCGGCACCTAATCTAGTCTTCGACGTCTTCTCACCAGCGCGGAGCTAAGTGCTGCCACTGGGCGTGGGAGGGAGCCCCAGGGCCTGAGGTTGACGCTCCTGAGACTCCGGGGCGTGTACAGCCCCAACTCATTATTACGTGAGAGTGTCACGGGCGGCGAGCTTCACAGGCGTTGGCCTTCTTCACAGGCTCTGGGCCTTTCTTGGGGGGAGCAGGCTTCACGGGCATTTGCCCTCTTCACAGGCTCCGGGCCTTTTCCCAAACGCGACAGCTTCACAGGCATTCGCCTTCTTCACAGGCTCTGGGCCTTTTCCAAAAAAGATAATCTTCACAGGCATTCGCCTTCTTCATAGGCTCTGGGCCTTTTCCAAAAAGGATAATCTTCACAGGCATTCACCTTCTTCACAGGCTCTGGGCCTTTTCCAAAAAGGATAATCTTCACAGGCATTCGCCTTCTTCACA
>NC_041386.1:374107348-374135705 GCF_002162155.2 Triticum dicoccoides
GGCTCTGGGCCTTTTCCAAAAAGGATAATATTCACAGGCGTTCGCCTTCTTCACAGGCTCTGGGCCTTTTCCAAAAAGGATAATCTTCACAGGCATTCGCCTTCTTCACAGGCTCTGGGCCTTTTCCAAAAAGGATAATCTTCACAGGCATTTGCCTTCTTCACAGGTTCTGGGCCTTTTCCAAAAAGGATAATCTTCACAAGCATTCGCCTTCTTCACAGGCTTTGGGCCTTTTCCAAAAAGGATAATCTTCACAGGCATTCGCCTTCTTCACAGGCTCTAGGCCTTTTCCAAAAAGGATAATCTTCACAGGCATTTCCAGCTAGGCCTCGAAGTTGGGCAGACTTCCCCGCAAGTGACCTAGTTGCAGGGACGGACCCATGCGCAAGCGTCGTGCCGTTTGGGAGCAGCTCCGTCAGTTGGCGTGAGTTGAGCGGGCAACTAGGTCAAACACATTAGCTGCGAAGGAGTGGATTCATTCAAATAGATGCTGGGAAGGCGAACATCACTAGGTCAGGCCCGAGCGACTTGGGGATGATGCAGCCCGTGGGGCGCCCCCAACAAAGTAAGCTAACAACATGAAATAAAAGGGATACATGCCGCAGGGACGGACCCACGCGGCCTGGGAATAATGCAGCCCTGGGGGGCGCTCCCAGCTAGAAATGAAACTTGAAAGATGTCACCTGATGATGTTGAGGATAAAGGAGTGTTGGTGTAGCAGACTCGGTGGGCTGCGGAAGCCGATCCTCATGAGCCCCCCAGGCCCAGGGGCCTCGGGAGGCTCCGGAGGCGCTGGTGGCTCCTCGCGGACCATCTCCATCTCCGCCAGGGCTGCGGAATGCCTGGCCTCTTGAGCCTCCATGATGCCCCTCATGAGGCGCTGGTACACGGCAGCCGCGTTCGGCAAGCCGTAAGGCATGTGAACGTAGCTGTGGGGTGGACCTTCGCAGCACCCCACTCGCGAGGGCCAGAGGCGCTCCAGAGAGGCGACTCGATTGAGCCCTGGTATGTTGATGCAGACGCGCAGCCCACCATCCTCGCCTAGATGGGGAGCCACAGCTGGTAGGAGGCGGCCACCTTTCATGACTCTTGACTCCTGTAGCTCCTAAATGGCCTTGCTGACGAACTCCTGAGGGTCTGGCCCTACTTACCTTACTCCTTCTTGAGGGAAACGTGCTTTGAAACACGCCTCCATGTGGTGCCCAAGCGCCTCCCTCGTCACCTTAGTCAGGTCGGTGGCCCTCCAGGGGAGAGCCCCCGAGCCCTGCCTTAGGAGGGCGCCGGGCGCGCTTTCCTATGCGATGGAAGGAGGTTCCCCCTGGGCAGGCGTGGGCCCTGAGGGGCCAGGCCGGACGATGTCTTCTTCTTCTTGGGGGCAGTCTCGGGAAGCCTCCTGCTTCCGCGATCTGGGTCTTCCAGTGATGCGGCCTGAAAGGCTCGTTCCAGGGAACACACCACGTCCTTCTCTTCACAGGGCACCGTGATGATTTCGCCACTTCCTGGCATCTTGAGGATGTTGTAGCCGTGGTGAGTTACGACCATGAACTTGGCCAGCGCTGGGTACCCAAGGATGGCGTTGTACGGCAGGCGAATGTGAGCGACATCGAAGTCGATGAGCTCGGTGCGGTAGTTATCGCGTGCCTCGAAGGTGATAGGGAGGCGGACCTGCCCAATCGGGGCCGTGGAGCCGTCGGTGACTCCGGAGAAAGGCTTGGTTGGCTGAAGCTGACTGTAGGGCCCTTGGAGATTGTTGAATGTTCCATGGACAGGACGTTGAGCCCTGCCCCGCCATCGATGAGGGTCCTGGTGACCACCACGTTGCTGATGATTGGGGAACAAAGCATCGGGAGGACTCCGACTGTGGCCGCACACTTGAGCTGATCTGCTGAGCTGAACATGATGGCGCACGCCGATCACCTGAGAGGGAGCGTGGCTTCGAGCTTGGGGAGGAATGCATTTACTTCACGGGCGAACTGCTTGAAAATGCGTTGAGAGGCTGGGGCTTGAGCCCTGCCCAGGATGCAGGCAATCGCGCGCGGCTCCTGGAAGCCCCCAGCCCCCTCGTCCTGATGGCGGTCCTCGTTTCTCCTTGGCTGCGGCGGCAGCGGAGGGAGGCCTGCGTTGCCTTGCGGGCGATCCTCGCGAGGCTGATCCCTCCAGTCTCCCTCGCGAGGCGGGTCTTGCCAGCGATCCTCGCGAGGTCGAGCGCGCCACCCTTGGCGCGGGCAGCGGTCTTCCCAGCGTCCTGCGTTCCTTCATCCTCCTCGACCGTAGCCCCGGTCACCGTGGTCGGGGTGACGGCCGATCCTTCCTTCTCGCATGGCTCGGAGCTCTTGATATTCGTTGGTGTTGTGGGTGTGGAGGTCGTGGTACACACAGTACCGACTTCCCTTGGAAGATTCGGGCTGATTTTTGCCCCGCTTGGTGTCTGGTTCTGCCACGAGCACGGCAGCCCCCTTGCGCTTCACATCCTTGGCCTTGGGCTTCTTCTCTTCTGGGTCTGCGGCAGGCAGCTCGAGGAGGGAGAGACGCCCTTCCTCAGCCCTGGCGCACTTGGTTGCCAAGTTGAACAACTCCAAGGAAGTGCACAGGTCTTCATGCATCGCCAGCTCCTCCTTCATCTTGACATCGCGCATGCCGTCGGAGAAGGCTGAGATGATGGCCTCCTCGGTTACCTTGAGAATCTTGAGGCGTGCGTTGTTGAAGCGTTGGATGTACTATTGTAGGGTCTCTCCGGGTTGTTGCTTGATGCGGCGCATGTCGCTCACGGCGGGTGGCCGGTCGCGAGTACCTTGGAAGTTGGCGATGAAGCGGGTGTGCATCTCGTCCCAGGAGGAGATCGTGCCTGGAGCCAGTTTCAGGAGCCAGGTGCGGGCCCCGTCCTTGAGCGCCATGGGAAACCAGCTCGCCATGACCTTCTCGTCTCCGTTGGCATCTTCGATGCCCAGCTCATAGAGCTGGAGGAACTCCGCAGGGTCGGCCGTGCCGTCGTAACGAGGAGGCAGGTCTGGCTTGAACTTGCCGGGCCACGCGACGCTGCGTAGCTCGGTGGTGAAGGCACGACAGCCTGCTGTGGCCACGGGAGGCCTTGGGTGACGGAGAGCTTGGTCTTGCATGTCCCCACGCACTGCAGCTGGGAGCAGCGCGGGGTCTTGACGTGCGGGAGCAGGAGCATGGTCGCGATGTGCTGGAGCAGGGAGGGCCCGGGCAGCTTCTTGCGGGCAAGGGACTTCTTGGCAGCTCTGCTCTTGCCGCGCTGGCACCTGACGGAGCGGGTTCCGCCCAGGGGCCACGCGCCTTGGAGCCATGGCGCCTTCTTGAGGAGGAGGCGGCTGGAGCGCCCTCGGAGCTTCGTCGCCCGCGTGGGGCGGGGTGCGGTGCAGTGGAACAGACGGCGCAGGAGAGCCCCCTGCGGCACGGACGAGCTCAGCGACGCGGTCGAGCCATTCTTCATAGACGTCATCGACGGGACGGTAGCGCAGGAGCTCGTTTGCCGCGATGAGCGCAGCTCGAGCCTCCATGGGTGCGCGGAGCGCGCGGGACGAAGAACCAGCTGGGGTGAGCGAGGGAGTAGCGGTGCGGCCGTCTTGCCGCATGGACGGATGCTGAGACGACGCTTGCTGCTTCTTTCCCGCCGGGCCGGTGGCGGCGTTGACGGCAGGTGACGGGGAACGGCGAGGACGCCCACCGACAAGAGCCGTCTGGGCGACGCGGGAAGCGAGAGCGGCCCGGCGCTCGGCGCGGGCCCGACGAGCGTCAGACAT
Source organism: Triticum dicoccoides (assembly GCF_002162155.2). Classification (NCBI taxonomy): domain Eukaryota; kingdom Viridiplantae; phylum Streptophyta; class Magnoliopsida; order Poales; family Poaceae; genus Triticum; species Triticum dicoccoides. The sequence continues at coordinate 374,111,113 of NC_041386.1, forward strand.
GGACGCGATGGTCGGAGGAGAACGGGGTGGTGGAAGACGAATTACGGCGCACCCCTACCTGGCGCGCCAAATGTCGGATTTCGGGTTCCGGCAGACCCTTGAGGTTGGAACACTGGGGTGCGCGCGGAGATTTCGCCTTCTACCTACCTGCACCCCTCCGCCTCGCTAAGATCTAAGCTATGGAAAGAACAGCACAAGAGACACAGGGTTTATACTGGTTCGGCCCACCGTTGTGGTGTAATACCCTACTCCAGTGTGTGGTGTGGTGGATTGCCTCTTGGGCTAATGATGATGAGCAATACAAGGAAGAACAGCCTCGCGAGGGTCTGTTCTTTGCTGGGGGGATGAACTGCTAGGAGGAGTTCAGTCGCCCTTCTTTCTCTCTCTGTGTGATGCTACTCGATCCGATCCTAACTAGTTTCTATTTTGGCTTCTAGATTCTCCCTTCTTTATTGCCCCCCTACCCTGGGGTGGCTAGTCCTATTTATAGGCAAAGGCCCTGGGTCTCTTCCCAAATATTGAGCGGGAAGGGCGCCAACAATTGGCCATTTTAAAGGGGAACATCTGGTACACTTATCCTGACTAAAGTTGGTCCTCGCCTGCCAAAGGCTCTGGTGGTGACGCTGGCTTGGGCTCCACAATGACTTCCTCCCTGCGGTTGGACTGGTCTTGGTCTCGTTGCACCAAAACGGGTGCCTTTACTTGATGCTCTCGCCTGCGCTTGCTCCCTTTGCACCAAAGAGGAAAGGAGGACACTGCGCGGGCTGGCGCCCGCCTGGCGCCCTTGGTCGTTATGACTTGCCTCACGGGCACCTCGTGAGGTACCCCGCCTTGATCCCTCCGCCTCCTCGCGAGCCAGCCTGATGAGGCCGTGTTTGAGGAAGCTCCGTGTCATCCGCCCCGCGAGGCTTGGCCCCTCGCGAGGGTGTTGGGTCTGTGTTGATGAAGATGGGCCGTGCTGGGCCCCTCCTCGCGCCACGCCGCAAGCCGCAGGCAGGCAAGTCTGGGGACCCCCGTTCCCCGAATGCCGACAACGGGCGGGTCTTGCCGGCTGCTGAGTACTATAGCCGTGCTTCTGATGACGCGGGCTTGATCATGAGGTCGTGGCAACAGCCCCGCCGCCTGGCGGGCGATCACTATTGCCACTCCCCATCACATCTATATTAATGGCGCGTGGGCCCGGGGGAGGGCTCGGCCGACTTTCCCGGTCCGACTCCCGACGGGTCCGACTGGTGGTCCTCTTGCCGTCTCCTGAGGTCTCACCGACTGGTGGGACCTGCTGCCTCTAGGCCGTACAGACAAGCCGTCGTGGGTGCAGGATTCGGTCCTGCGGTGCTGATGTCAGGGCTGGCATGGCAACAGTGCCACGCCACATGGAGATCTTCCGAGATACGGCGTGTTGTAGCCATGTCTACCCTTGGTAAGGGGCAGGAGCGGGCTTCATTATTGCCACTCCCCCGTCATGTCCCACTTGATGAGGTCGTGGGGGTGTTGGAGTCACAGGCCGACTCCCCGAAGCCGGCTTCTCTGAAAGTCGTCAGTCAGGAGTCGGCTCTCCCTGAAGTCGTCCCTGGGACTCGGCCGTGAGTGGTCAGTCGGCCACCTTTGTCGTTGGCTTCTTGAAGACGGCTCTTTATCCTGGGGTTTTGAGGGGCGCAGCCTGCCCCGATGTCTTGAAAGGTTCTGGGCCTCGGGTTAGCCTACCCGTGGCCCATTACTCCGACACCGATAGAGTTAAGATACCCCCACTTCGCACCCCCTCAAAAGAAAAGACGAACTCCTTCGTCTCTAGAATCTCTTCCTCTCTGGACTCTTCTCGATCCCATTTTTTGGTGGCGCTGCCGTCTCCTCCCCGGTCACCCTTCCTTCCCTCCCCGTCCCCAGTCTATCACCTTCCCTCTCCTCCTCTCCTAATGGACCACCATTATAGTGGCGACTACTCGTGACATGTTAGGGCATTTGTGGTTGCTCGTGGAGGCAGATCATGGCAGTATTGGCGGTGGCAGGTCGCCGCTGGATAGTGAAAAATGTATCTATGGAAGTCAACAACCTCCCTCCCCCCTCTCCTCTCTCTCTCCATGAATTTTTCCCGATCTGATTATGTTAATTTGGATTCCCTCTCTTTCTGTTTGTACGTGTATACATTGTTGACATCTGTTTATTGATATTCATCGGCCATGCTAAGTTATGTATTACTGCAGATGGGATTGTATCTTTGACTATACCAGAAGTGAATATGTGTGTCTCTGCAGGTATTTTTGTATTTTTTATGTGCCAGAGGTGTTTGCTCAAATGCCAACGTGGTTTTGTTGTGCAAACTAATTCCAAAATAGACAAGTTCACTCGAAATTTTCAGATTTTAGAATGCAACTAGAAACCCTGGAAGTTGGTATTCGTGTTTCTGCAATGAACTTGCTTGTGCAGCTCATCATCATATTTTCAATTGTCACAATCTTTCTAACGAACAGAGCTACCATGATTTCCATATTTAATTTAATTTATTTTACACATTATAGGTTCTATAAAACTATGTTTAATTCTAAAGAACAGAGCTACCATGATTTCCATATTTAATTTAATTTATTTTCCACATTAGATGCATCAAGTGTACATAGGAATTGCCTTTCGGAAGTTGTACAGATTGAAGAGATAAGCTCCAAGGTAACTAGCAGGCAATTTTCTGTGTATATATTTTGACCCTATATTCATACAATAAGGATACTAACGGACTTGGCAAACTGTTTGGTTGACTGATTTAGTTTGCAGTTGATACATGAGAAGATCAGTTTCAGTCGCATTCACTGTATGATAGCTACAGGTAATATAGAGTCACAATTTAACATGGTTACCTACATTTGTTCGCATGTTTATATCATCTAAAGCTAAATAGACACAAACTTTCAATATATATTGAAGTGGCGTGGCATGGCAGCAGCAGCGTCTTGTGGCAGGGCATTTCAACGGCCATTAGTGTGTGTGCGTACATGTGCTCGTGGTGGTGTTTCATGGCACAAACCTACTAAGCAAGGCACAAACTTTCAATATATATTGCGATATTCCCTGGCTGCATGGCCCCTCCCCTAGCTGTTGTGAGCTATCTTCTTTCATGTCTTATTGACAGCATGATAATTAGGGATTTTTTTTTTTGCACACCTTTTGTTAGCCTGTTCTCTTCTGTAAGACTGATAAAGCTGGGGTGCAGAGTTGCAACACGATATCTAGGTCCAGGGCATTGCATACTTCTGTAACGGACCTGCTCACCGCACATTAATCTTAATTAATGTCTAAACGAAGTTGATATTACTTTTATCCTTATACTTTTATCGGATTGGGGAAGGCCACGGGCCATCACGCTGCCGTGCTATGGTGAAGCGGGAGGAAGGCTTAGACTGTGCTTCGGGCATTGCTGGAGCCTGGCCACGGGAGCTGCTACGGTTGTCAGGCATGCTTTTGTTTTTCCTTTCCTTTCTCCTGCATTTGAAAAAAGTAGAGGGCCCTGCTGGGTCTGTAATGAACTGCGGCGCTTGCGCCACTATGTTATGTTTGCTACTTTGATGTTGTGCTATGATACTTGTGTTTCCACTAGATGCGGTCAGGGTAACTTAGCTCGATGTGCTTGTGGTAGTCTCCCATGTCGCGAGGGCGCACCTTGCCTGCTGTATCCCACGAGGCTTCCTTCCCGGCGACTCAGGAGCCACCGATCCTTAGGGGACGCTGTATAGATGCAGAGTTTCTCTTTCTTCTTCAGAAGGCCTCACAAGGCGCCTCGTCCTACCTTGCGCGAGCCGAGCATGGGTTGGTTGTGGCTGGCACACCGCATCGCGCTGCCCGGAGGCACGGACATAAGAGGGTGCGCATGCCCACGAGCTCGTTCAAGAACGTCTCGCGAGGATTAAGGATGCCAAAGCCGGGCGAGGTGTTGTTGCGGGCGAGCCCAGACGACACACCTTCCTAGCCCCTGCGCGCGAGACGTGCAAGGAGGAGCGACGGGCAACTGCCACACTTCCTGGGGCAAGACAGAAAGGTGAACGAACAAAAGAGAAAACTCCAACTCTGGCAAACGAAAGATGCGAAAACTCCAAATTCATTCAAGAAGTCAAAAACCTGATACAGAAAGCAAGCAAAGAATAGCTGTGTCCGGCACCTAGACTAGTCTTCATGTCTTCCCACCAGTGTGGAGCATGGGGCCTCTTGTAGGACGTGGGTGGGAGCCCCCGTGAGGCCCAGGGGTGACCTCAGGAGACTCCGGGGCGTGTACAAAACCAACTCATTATTACGTTAGAGTGTCACGAGCGGAGACCTTCACGGGCGTGGGGCCTTGCTTCATGGATAGAATTTTCGGAGGTTATGGATGTTTCAGGCGTTCTGGATGGGGATCTTGTCCTGTGTCTCTAGGCGCGTGGCGCCAGGACTAGAGACACGGGCGATCCTAAACGGGCCCTTCCACATGGGCGAGAGCTTGTGAAGCCCTTCCCTGAAGAGGACCCGCCTCAGGACGAGATCACCCATCTCGAGCGTCTTAGAGAGGACGCTGCGGCAGTGGTACCGCCGTAGCGCCTGCTGGTACCTCGCAGCTCGGAGCGAGGCTTGGCGGCGGCGTTCCATCCCCATCACGAGGTCCATCCCTCGTGAGGCGTCCTGGCGTGCCTCGTCAAATGCCAAGACCCGCGTGGAGCGATGCCTAACATCATGAGGGAGAACTGCTTCAGCTCCGTAGACGTTGAAGAATGAAGTCTCACCCGTCGGCTTGGTCGCGGTGGTGTGGATGGACCACAGCACGAACTGGGGCTCATCGAGCCAGCTCCTGCCGTAGGCCTCGAGCTTCTTCTGGAAGGTCCTTGCCTTTAGGCCCCTCAGGACCTCTGTGTTGGCATGCTCAGCCTGGCCGTTGCTCTGGGGGTGTGCCACCGAGGCGTAGCATATCTGCGGTCCAAGGTTAGCACAGTATGTTTTGAAAAGGTTGTTGGTGAATTGCGAGCCATTGTCGGTGATAATGCAATTTGGAACCTCGAATTGGCTAACGAGGCCCTGGATGAACTTGATGGCTGACCGGCCGGATGATGCGGATGGTGCGGATGGCCTCCACCTATGCCCATTTGGTGAACTTGTCGATGGTGACGTAGAGGTAGCGGTAGCCTCCGGGCGCTCGAGGAAACGGGCCTAGGATGTGCATCCCCCAGACTGCGAACGACCATGAGAGCGGGATGGTCTGGAGGCTCTGGGAAGGCTGGTGGATCTGCTTGGCATCAAACTGGCAGGCCTCACAGGATCTTACTAGTTCCGTAGCATCATTGATCGTCGTGGGCGAGTAGAATCTCCTGCGAAACGCCTTGCCCATGAGGGTGCGCGATGAAGAGTTTGCGAAACCCACAGTCCCCGTCATGTATGTCAGCCAACAGTTTGCATCCATGCTCCCTGGAGATGCATCGTAGAGAGACATCGTTTGGCCGTCTCCGATAAAGCTCACCGTCCTGGATGCAATACGCGGTGGCCTGGCAGGCCACACGCTCTGCATCTTCCTCCTTCTCCGGCAGGGTACCTTGGAGCAGGTACGCTGTCACGCCCAATATGCGACTTTGTCCTAAAGGAACTTGAAGGTCCCACCAAAGATAGTAATCTATGAGCCACGAGGACTCATTAATCCCATTACCATGGGTATCAAGACTAGCCAAGCCTAATGGGTATGGAAAGGATAAGCGGTGAGGTTGCAGCAGCACTAAGCATTGTATGGTGGCTAACTTACGAGTACAAGAATAAGACGAGAAACTACGCAAACGATCGCGAACTAGTAGTGATCAAGAAGTGTCAAACATAACACAACCGTGTTCTCTTCTCGAACTCACTTGAAAAGAGACCGTCATGGTTACCCACGCAGTTGGTGTATTTTAGTTGAGTTTGCTTCAAGTTCTCTACAATCGGATATTAAAAAATTTCCATCTTCCACATAACGACGGGCATGACTCTCAAAAGTTTAAACCCTGCAGGGGTGTCCCAACTTAGCCCATGACAAGCTCACGATCCGCGGAGATAATCCTTCATCGCGGGACCCTCCAATCAGACTCGGAATCCCGGTGCACAAGACATTTCGACAATGGTAAAACAAGTCCGGTAAGACCTCCCGACGTGTCGACACCCTGATAGTTGTTGGGGAACGCAGTAATTTCAAAAATATTCCTACGCACACGCAAGATCCATCTAGGTGATTCATAGAAACGAGAGGGGAGAGTGTTGTCCACGTACCCTCGTAGGCCGTAAGCGGAACCATTATGACAACGCGGTTGATGTAGTCGTATATCTTCACGATCCGACTGATCCTATCATCGAAGGTACGGCACCTCCGCAATCTGCACACGTTCAGCTTGCTGACGTCCCACGAACTCTAGATCCAACAAAGGTCGAGGGAGAGTTTCGTCAGCACGATGGCGTGATGACGGTGATGATGAAGTTACCGGCGCAGGGCTTCACCTAAGTACTATGACAATATGACCTAGATGGAAATCTGTGGAGGGGGCACCGCACACGGCTAAGAGATCAACTTATGTGTCTGTGGGGTGCCCCCTCCCCCGTATATAAAGGAGGGGAGGAGGACGAGGGCCGACCTCAAGGGGCGCGCCCAAAGGGGGGATTCCTACTCCTAATAGGAGTAGGTTTCCCCCTTTTCCTAGTCCATGTATGAGAAGAAGGAAGAAGAGGAAAGGGAGAAGGAAAGAGGGGGGCGCCGCCCTTCCCTAGTCCAATTCGGATCAGCCCATGGGGGGCGTGTGGCCACCTCTTGAGGCCCTTCTCTTTTTTCCCGTATGGCCCATTAAGGCCCACTACTTCCTTCGACGAATTCCTGTAACTCTCTGGTACTCCGAAAAATATTTTAATCACTCGGAACCTTTCCGTTATTCGAATATATCCTTCCAATATATTGATCTTTACGTCTCGACCATTTCGAGACTCCTCGTCATGTCCATGATGTCATCCGGGACGACAACAACCTTCGATACATCAAATCACATAACTCACAGTACAAATCGTCATGGAACGTTAAACGTGCGGACCCTACGGGTTCGACAACTATGTAGACATGACCGAGACACATCTCCGGTCAATAACCAATAGCGTAACCTGGATGCTCATATTGGCTCCTGCATATTCTACGAAGACATTTATTGGTCAAACCGCATAATAACATATGTTGTTTCCTTTGTCATCGGTATGTTACTTGCCCGAGATTCAATCGTCAGTATCCTCATACCTAGTTAAATCTCATTACTGGCAAATCTCTTTACTCGTTCCGTAATGCATTATCCCTCAACCATCTCATTAGTCACATTGCTTGCAAGTGATGTGCATTACCGAGAGGGCCATAGATACCTCTCCGACAATCGGAGTGATAAATTATAATCTCTATCCATGCCAACTCAACAAACACCATCAGAGACATCTGTAGAGCATCTTCATAATTACCCAGTTACGTTGTGACGTTTGATAGCACACTAAGTGTTCCTCCGGTATTCGGGAGTTGCATAATCTCATAGTCATAGGAAAATGTATAAGTCATGAAGAAAGCAATAGCAACAAACTAAACGATCATAGTGCTAAGCTAACGGATGGGTCAAGTCAATCACATCATTCTCTAATGATGTGATCCCGTTAATCAAATGACAACTCGGTCTATGCTTAGGAAACTTAACCATCTTTGCTGAACGAGCTAGTCAAGTAGAGGCATACTAGTGACACTCAGTTTGTCTATGTATTCACACATGTACTAAGTTTCCGGTTAATACAATTCTAGCATGAATAATAAACATTTATCATGATATTAGGAAATATAAATAACAACTTTATTATTGCCTCTAGGGAATATTTCCTTCAGTCTCCCACTTGCACTAGAGTCAATAATCTAGTTCACATCGTCATGTGATTTCACACCAATAGTTCACATCTTTATGTGATTAGTTCACATGTTCATGTGACTAATATCCAAAGGGTTTAATAGAGTTAATAATCTAGTTCACATCGCTATGTGATTAACACTCAAAGAGCAATCATGTTTTGCTTGTGAGAAAAGTTTAATCTACCGGTCCGCAACATTCAGATCCATATGTATTTTGCAAATTTTCTATGTCTACAATACTCTGCACGGAGCTACTCTAGCTAATTGCTTCCACTTTCAATATGTATCTAGATCGAGACTTAGAGTCATCTAGATCGGTGTAAAAAGCTTGCATCGACGTAACTCTTTACGACGAACTCTTTTATCACCTCCATAACTGAGAAATATTTCACACATTACTCAATTTCACACCTTACAACTTAGGCAAGAACTCCTTGGACTGATCCATTTTGAACACCTTCAAAATCTTATCAAGTTATGTACTCATCGAAAGTCTTATCAAGCGTATTGATCTATCTTTATAGATCTTGATGCCCAATATGTAAGTAGCTTTACAGGTAATTCTTTCTTTGAAAAACTCCTTTCAAATTCTCTTTTATGCTTTCCAGAAAATTCTACATCATTTCCGATCAACAATATGTCATTCACATATACTTATCACAAAGGATGTAGTGCCCCCACTCACTTTCTTGTAAATACAGGCTTCACTTCAAGTCTGTATAAAACTATATGCTTTGATCAACTCATCAAAGCGTATATTCCAACTCCGAGATGCTTGCACCAGTCCATAGATGGATCGTTGGGGCTTGCACACTTTGTTAACACCTTTAGGATTTAGAAAACCTTCTGGTTGCATCATATACAACTCTTTTTTTAATAAATTCATTAAGGAATGTAGTTTTGATACCCATTTGCCAGATTTCATAATTATAAAATGCAGCAATTGCTAACATGATTCAGACAGACTTAAGCATCACTACGGGTGAGAAGGTCTCATCGTAGTAAACTCCTTGAACTTGTTGAAAACCTTTCGCAGCAAGTCGAGCTTTGTAGATAGTAACACTACTATAAGCATCTGTCTTCCTCTTGAAGATCCATTTATTCTGAATGGCTCACCGATCATCGGGTAAGTCAATCAAAGTCCATACTTTGTTCTCATACATGGATCCCATCTCAGATTTCATGACCTTAAGCCATTTCGTGGAATCTGGGCTCATCATCGCTTCCTCATAGTTCGTAGGTTCATCATGGTCTAGTAACATGACTTCCAGAATGGGATTACCGTACCACTCTGGTGCGGAACTTACTCTGGTTGACCTACGAGGTTCAGTAGTAACTTGATCTGAAGTTTCATGATCATCATCATTAACTTCCTTACTAATTGGTGTAGGCATCACTGGAACTGATTTCTGTGATGAACTACTTTCCAATTCGGGAGAAGGTACAGTTACCTTATCAAGTTCTCTTTCCTCCCACTCACTTCTTTTGAGAGAAACTCCTTCTCTAGAAAGGATCCACTCTTAGCAACGAAGATCTTGCCTTCGGATCTGTGATAGAAGGTGTACCCAACAGTTTCTTTTGGGTATCCTATGAAGACGCACTTCTCTGATTTGGGTTTGAGCTTATCAAGATGAAACTTTTTCACATAAGCATTGCAACCCAAACTTTAAGAAACGACAGCTTAGGTTTCTTGCTAAACCACGGTGTCATCTCAACGGATTTTAGATGGTGCCCTATTTAACGTGAATGCAGCTGTCTCTAATGCATAACCCCAAAACGATAGTGGTAATTCGATAAGAGACATCATAGATTGCACCATATCTAATATAGTACGATTATGACGTTCGGACACACCATTACATTGTGGTGTTCTAGGTGGCGTGAGATGCGAAACTATTCCACATTGTTTCAAATAAAGACCAAACTCATAACTCAAATATTTGTTTCCACGATCAGATCGTAGAAACTTTATTTTCTTGTTACGATGATCTTCCACTTCACTCTAAAATTCTTTGAACTTTTCAAATGTTTCAGTTATGTTTCATCAAGTAGATATAGCCATATCTGCTCAAATCATCTGTGAAGGTCAAAAAATAAAGATACACGTCGTGAGCCTCAACACTCACTAGACCGCACACATCAGTATGTATTATTTCCAACAAGTCTGTTGCTCGCTCCATTGTTCTGAAGAACGGAGTCTTAGTCATCTTGCCCATGAGGCATGGTTCGCAAGCATCAAGTGATTCATAATCAAGTGATTCCAAAAGTCCATCGGCATGGAGTTTCTTCATGCGCTTTACACCAATATGACCTAAACGGCAGTGCCACATGTAAGTTGCACTATCATTATAAACTTTGCATCTTTTGGCTTCAATATTATTAATATGTGTATCACTACGATCGAGATTCAATAAACCATTTATGTTGAGTGTATGACCATAGAAGGTTTTATTCATGTAAATAGAACAATAATTATTTTTTGACTTAAATGAATAACCGTATTGCAATAAACATGATCCAATCATATTTATGCTCAACGTAAACACCAAATAACATTTATTTTAGGTTCAATACTAATCCTGAAGGTAAAAGGAGTGTGCGATGGTGGCCTTATCAACTTTGGAATCACTTCCAACTCACATCATCACCTCGCCCTTAACTAGTCTCTGTTTATTTTGCAACTCCCGTTTCAAGTGACTACTCTTAGCAACTGAACCAGTATCAAATACTGAGGGGTTGCTATAAACACTAGTAAAGTACACATCAATAACATGTATATCAAATATACCGTTGTTCACTTCTCCATCCTTCTTATCCGCCAAGTATCTAGGGCAGTTCCACTTCTAGTGACCATTTCCTTTGCAGTAAAAGCACTCAGTTTCAGGCTTGGGTATAGGTTTGGGCTTCTTCATGGGAATGGAAACTTGCTTTCCATTCTTCTTGAAGTTCCCTTTCTTTCCCTTGCCATTTTATTTGAAACTAGTGGTCTTGTCAACCATCAACAGTTGATGCTTTTTCTTGATTTCTACCTTCGCCAATTTCAGGATCGCGAAGAGCTTGGGAGTCGTTTTCGTTATCCCTTGCATATTATAGTTCATCACAAAGTTCTAGTAACTTGGTGATAGTGACTTAGAGAACTCTGTCAATCACTATCTTATCTGGAAGATTAACTCCCACTTGATTCAAGTGATTGTAGTACTCAGACATTCTGAGCACATGCTCACTAGCTGAGCTATTCTCCTCCATCTTGTAGGCAAAGTTCTTGTCAGAGGTTTCATACCTCTCGACTCGGGCATGAGTCTGAAATAACAATTTCAGCTCCTGGAACATCTTATATGTTCTGCGTCGTTCAAAACGTTTTTGAAGTCCCGGTTCTAAGTCGTAAACATGGCGCACTAAACTATCAAGTAGTCATCATACCGAGCTTGCCAAACATTCATAACCTCTGCATCTGCTCCTGCAATAGGTCCGTCACCTAGCGGTGCATCAAGGACATAATTCTTCTGTGCAGCAATGAGGATAATCCTTAGATCACGGAGCTAGTCCGCATCATTGCTACTAACATCTTTCAACAAAGTTTTCTCTGGGAACAAATCATAAATAAAACGGGGACGCTATACGCGAGCAATTGATCTACAATATAGATATGGAAATACTATCAGGGCTAAGTTCATGACAAATTGAAGTTCAATTAATCATATTACTTAAGAACTCCCACTTAAATAGACATCCCTCTAATCATCTAAGTGATCACTTGATCCATATCAACTAAACCATGTCCGATCATCACGTGAGATGGAGTAGTTTTCAATGGTGAACATCACTATGTTGATCATATCTACTATATGATTCACGCTCAACATTTCGGTCTCAGTGTTCCGAGGCCATATATGCATATGCTAGGCTCGTCAAGTTTAACCAAAGTATTCTGCATGTGCAAAACTGGCTTGCACCCGTTGTATGTGAACGTAGAGCTTATCACACTCGATCATCACGTGGTGTCTCGGACGACGAACTGTCGCAACGGTGCATACTCAGGGAGAACACTTGCACCTTGAAATTTAGTGGGAGATCATCTTATAATGCTACTATCGTACTAAGAAAAATAGGATGCAATCAAAATATGTGTCATGATATGGCCATCGTCATCTTGTGTGTTTGATCTCCATCTCCAAAGTACCGTCATGATCTCCATCGTCACCTGCATGACACCATGATCTCCATCATCTTGATCTTTATCAACGTGTTGTCACATGGTCGTCTCGCTAACTATTGCTTTTGCAACTATTGCTATCGCATAGCGATAAAGTAAAGCAATTATATGGCGCTTGCATCTTATGAGATAATGAGACAACCATAAGGCTCTTGCCAGTTGCCAATAACTTTAACAAAACATGATCATCTTATACAACAATTTCTATCTCGTCACGTCTTGACCATATCACATCACAACATGCCCTTCAAAAACAAGTTAGACATCCTATTTTTTTTATTTTTATTTTGAGAAAAGGCGAGCGCCCGACTTTATAAATAAAGCCACTAGGCAGAGTCATAACACCAGCACAAAACACCACATAAGTTTAACAGAATAAGGCTAAGAAGTATGGGTACAAGGCATCCAGCCTAACATGGCACGCAGGCCAGAACGTCGAACAGCAGAACCATGTAGGAATCCGTCCTCCTGGAGTGCCGCAGCAAGCAAGAAGCCGTAGATTTCATTTTAGATAGCATATCGTCGAAAGCCTCTAGGTCCCCTTCCTTAGTCAATAATCTCCACTGCTGCAACAAGACATTGGCTTTAAATAAGCAACTTACTGGGTTAGCCGGGAAAATGTGTTCAATAGTGAACTTGTTTCTAGTAGTCCATAACGACCAACAGATCGTAGCCCAGCCCACCAGCAAAACCCTCTTAGACCGGCCTGCTAGAGCATTAATACAACGTCGTAAATCCTTAAAAGAAGAAGGATTCCAATTAACACGAAGCCAAAGTCTAATGCAACTCCAAATGAGTTTATCTAAAGAACAATGAAAAAAAGATATGTTTGGTATTCTCAAGAGCACCACATAGCTGACAGCTGTCAGAGCCCGGCCCGTTCCTCTTCTTAATCTGATCAGCCGCAGGGAGTTTACGACGAAGGGCTTGCCATAGGAAGATTTTAATCTTAGGAGGAATGCGGGCAGACTAAATGTTCTTAAACTTATCAGTGCGACCGCCGGAGATAAGTTTAGCATACGCCGATTTAACAGAGAACCGCCCCGAGGAGGAATGGGGCCAAACAACGGAGTCCTCTTCCTCCGAAAGCAAGGGGAAGCAGGCAGTAAGGCGCTGCCAGTCTTCCAACTCCACAGGGGAAAGAGAACACCGAAAATCTAAAACCCAACCCTAAACCGAGAGCTCAAAGATAGAGATCTCGGGATCAGCACAAAACGAAAACAAAGTCGGATAGGCAGCCGCAAGCGAGGAGTCCCCTACCCACCAGTCTAACCAAAAACGAGTAGATTTACCGTCCTGAACTACAAATTAAGAAGAGACCAGAAAATCAGTCTAATTTTAACAAGCTGACGCCAAAATTGAGACCCACCAGAAGAGGGAACGAACATAGGGCTCGAGGAAGGGAAGTATTTAGCTTTGAGAAGGGCAAGCCAAGCAGGACAATCCTCAAGGTACATTATCTTCCCCCACCATTTTAACATAAGGCATTTATTCATGATCCGAGTGTTAATGATGCCAAGGCCCCCCATGTCCTTAGGTCTACAAATGATATCCCATTTAACCATCCTATATTTGCGTTTATTATCGGAAGAATTCCAATAAAAGGCACCCCTGTGCTTGTCGAAACCCGTGTGTATCCCTTCGGACAGTAGATAGAAGCCCATTAGAAACATCGGAAGAGAGGAAAGGCACGAATTAGTAAGGGCAACCTTGCCCGCCTGAGAGTTATAGCGACCTCGCCACGGCAAAACTCTATTGCCAACTTTAGTCACTGCCGGGGCGAAATCTTTCACCAAAAGCTTGAGAGGGGAAATAGGTAAGCCCAGATATTTTAGAGGATAAGACCCAAGAGAGCAGTTCATGAGATGTGCCACCCGCTGCGCTTCCGAGTCAGACACCCCAGTAACAATGACCTCGCTCTTAGCGAAGTTAATTTTAAGACCCGAAAGGGATTCAAAGCAAAGAAGAAGAAATTTCTAATTCGTGAGAGTGTTCTCATTAAGTTCAACCATAATGATGGTATCATCCGCATACTGGAGGTGAGTGATGCCATTAGGGATGAGGTGAGTGCTAACGGGCAAGATGTGTCCAGCAGACGTAGCATGAGAGAGAATGTGAGATAAAGCATCGGCAACAAAATTAAAAAGCAACGGGGACGCCGGATCTCCTTGTCTCAGGCCCCTACAATTAGCAAAAAAATACTAATTTGACCATTAACAGCCACAACCGTGTAACCACCGGAGACGAGTTGCATCAGGCGATGCACCACCGATCCCACAAAGCCCTTAGCCAATAGAACTTGGTGGAGGAAGTTCCAACTCATCGAGTCATACGCCTTTTCAAAGTCACGTTTAAGTACCACGGCCTTAGTGTTCTTACTACGTAGGTCATGAATTATTTCATGTAAGCAAAGCACCCCATCCAAGATGAATCTCCCCTTACTGAATGCAGATTGGAAAGGACTAATGACCCGATGGGAGATCAGAGAAACCCTAGTAGCCATGCCCTTGGCGGGAATCTTTGCAAAGTTGTTCATTAGAGCAATGGGCCTAAATTGGGAGCTCAAGTCAGCGCCTTTGACCTTAGGGATGAGGGTGAGTACTGCGTAGTTAAGCCTCGAGATGTCAACAATACCCAGCCAAAACCCTTGAGTGATAGCCTTAATGAGGCCTTGTAACTGAGACCAGAATTGCCGAAAGAAAGGGATGGAAAAGCCGTCAGGTCCTGAAGCCGCACTAGAGTTGGCAGAACGAATCGTCTCAAAAATTTCCTCTTCAGACGGGGGGATTAGCAACCCGTCATTGTCAGTGATCGAAAGTTGTTCAAGAGGGGACCAGAAGGACGGAGCTAGCTTAAAACCCATCTCAGGTTTAGCCGCTAATAGGTTAGAAAAGAATTGAACCACATGGGCAGAATCACCGAAGGGTCAGATACCCTGACGCCGTCAATAAGAAGACTATCAATGAGGCATCTCCGACGTCTACCATTAGCAATAGCGAAGAAGTAGGCCGTGGGCGAGTCACCCTTTAAGGTCCAGTTGATAGTGCCTCTCTGCTTCCAGTACACTTCCTCCTGCCGATGGATGCCCAAAAGCGCCTCTTCTAAGCCATACCGGGTTTGCCAATCGGCCGTGGACAGCCCAGAAATATCCGCGCGCTTGTCCAGATCGCCAATTTGGGCAACCAGCCTAGCTTTGTCTCGCCTTGACTCAGTATAGCGATTTTTGGACCAACCTCTAAGGAATCTACGGAGAAAATAAGAGCATTGATGCCAGTCATCCATGGGGCCAAAAGATCGGTGATTAGAGGCTAGGAAAGTCGAAATCTTTCGCGTCAACAAGTCAGTGAAACCCTCCACCTGTAGCCAGGAAGCATCAAACTGAAACCGCGGGAAACCAGCCGAGCGCGCGCCATCGTCAAGAATCAGGGGGGTGTGATCAGATCCCACACAGGAAAGGGCTCTGAGACTAACACGGGGGAGTAGAGGGTCCCACCTAGGACAAACAAAAACCCTATCAAGTACTGAGCGAATGGGAGAAGTTTGATGATTAGTCCAAGTGTACCAGGCTACAACCCTAGGAATTTCATGAATAGCCGTGTCCCTAATGAAAGCATTGAAAGCATCAGCCAGGGGCCAAGAGAAATTAGAGGACCTCTTATCAGAAGGAAACCGCAACAAGTTAAAATCGCCCCCAATCAGGAGAGGCAGCTGACAGGACTCAATTTTAGTACTAAGTTCGTCCAAAACGACGTAAGACATAGAGTGGTCAGTCGGACCATATACCACCATGATTTCTAGTAAAGAGTTGAGAGATCGGTGAGATACCACCGTGCTAGCCCAAAAGATGCCATGGTCAAAAGCAACAAAATCAAAAATATCTTTTTTGGTACCAAGGAGAATACCACCCGAGTGACCATCTGAGGCCACAAAGTTCCAATTAAATCTATCTATCCCAGCAATGGCCAATAGTTCACTAGAGGAGAAGGAAGATTTGATAGTCTCGACATGGCCAATAAAATCCACATTTTCAGACCGCACCAAGTCTTTAAGCTGGTCCCTGCGCCCCCTAGCGCCGAAACATCTAATGTTCCAGAATAAGGCCCTCATCTGTAGGATAAGTTTTTAATTCTAAGACTCGACCTGCTCGGAGCCAAGCAGGGTTTAGCACGCCTCCCAGCCCCACACTTAGAAACCACCGGGGGAGCCTGACACCTATCATCCCCCCCTGATCCCCACCGGCCACAACTAGTGGGGCAATCGATCTCACCCCAGCCTCCTTAGCCTTGGCAATATCAGCCTGAGCTATTTCATTAGCCCTAATAATACCAAGTACAGAAGAAGGAGATCCCAAACTACAGTCTAGACAAATACCCACATCATCTAAAATTTTAAGCAAGTGATCATCAGATTGCGATGGTAGTACTAAACGAACAGGTGAGATAACCTCGAGAAGGGAGGGGAAGGGGACTAGGAGCGAACTTGAAGGAGGCAGATCTTGAGCCGCGGCACGCCGAGCGGCCCGATCGGCCACCCGCTCACCACTATTGGAGACGCGGCCGCTCTTGCGAGCCATGGAGGCAGGCGAACGCACAGGCACAGGGTGAGCACGGCAGGGGGAAGCCGCAACAGAAGACGGCCCCGAGGCCTCGCCCAGGTCAGCATCAAGCCTGCGACAAAGCCCAGCCGCAGACTGCCTAGATTCTCCAGAAGCCCGACTCTTTGTAGAATACTTCTTGACTGATGACTTCTTCTTCTTCTTGGACGCAGCGGGGCTAGCCGGGGGCAAATCTTCAATGCCAGAAAGGGAAGGAGATGCGTGCCGGGCAGGGTGATTGGAGCACACCGCCGAGAATGGCGTGCCCTTAGCCCCACCAGAAGCCGCATCCCCTCCGCCCAAATCAGGCACCGAATCCTGGGCCCCCTGCCAGCAAGCGCATTCTCCTTCAACATATCTTAATCTTTGGGGGATAGCCCATCCCACTCCGACTGGGTAAAACGAGGATCAGTCCCATGCATGGAGTCATCAGGGCATCCATCCCCATCTTTGCTCTTGTCGCCATTGCCGGAGGTCGGGGCGGGGGAGGAGGAGGGGGCGACACCGGGCCCGAGGCTCCCTCCACGCGCACCCGGAGCCGAAAGCCACCAGCCGCAGGGAAGACGTCAATGGATCCACGGATGCACAGGGGGTCAACACACCAGACCCGGAGACGAGTCAGCCCTAGGATGGCTAGAGACCCTTGGTCCACCTCAATAGGTTTCCCGATGAGAACCCTGAACGCCAGGAGGAACGCCGTGGTGCGCACGTTAGGAGGAACATCTTCAACAAGCACCCACACATCAGACAGAGAAGAGATCGCATTGGATCCATTAGAAGCAGCTTTGACCGAGACCACCAGTTGATTCAGAGGAAGCGTAAAGCTAGAGCAGGAGGAGATCATACGGAGACTCGCTTTGGACGGGAATGTCGCAGCAAACTCGAAATCAGAAAGTTGGCGGATTTGCCAATCCCAACCACCCTCGTCCCACTTCCGAAGCTCGTCAAGAAGGATCTGGGGAGAGATGCATTTAGACTGGACCGAGATGATGCCAACATTGGACAACGACGGGATAGGAGCTTCCTCAGGGATCTCCCTATCTAAAGTGAAAAAGAACATCCAGGAAGACCGGTACCATAATGAACAAAAGCTGGAGGTTTGAGATGATTGTGGCAGTCCACCGTGAGGTGACCGTCTTCCCTGCATATGAGGCAGAAGGGGGGGGGTCACATCGAGACTGGAAGTGACCGGGGCGATGACAAGCAAAACATGTGAGGATGGGGTTGGAGACCTGGGATTGGGGAGGAATGCGACCAGGACCACGAGGAGGGGGAAGAATACCATCACCAGACGCAACAGGCCCAGATCCGGAGCCCTGTCCAGCAGCGGAACTGACGGGGTGACGAACCGGAGCCCCCGACGCGCCACAGGGAACGAATCGGGACGGACCACCACCAGACACCGCCGGAGCCCGCAGTGGCCCGCCACCCCGAGGAGCAGCACCCAGCGGAGGAGACAGCAGGGCCGGCCCCGACGAGCCCGCCCGACTGCCCGCCGCCGCCAACTCCCAGGGGCCGACAGCAACCGCAGAGCGCCATGCACGGGGGGCAGAGGGACCGACGGGCCAGATCCAGAGGCGTGGGGGGACGCACCAGCCGACGCCGCCGCAGATCCCGCATCCGGGGTGAGCGAGGCCTAGAGCTTTGCACGAAGAGCAGCCTCATACTCCAGATCACCGGAGACCGCCTCATTGGAGGATGCACGAGAGCGATCCATCACAGCCACCACCACGAAAGAGATGAAGAGGGGAGGGGGAGGAGTAGATCTGACTAAACAACGAATGGGCAGGCGGCGCCGACGCAAGTCGGAGGAGAAGGCAGGGAACCCTAGAAATGGAGGAGCCACACCCTTCCGCACCCATAAATACCCGGAGCGAGCCAGGCCCGGCTCGATAAAAGGCACCACAGGAGGGGGGGCTGGGCCTGGGCCACCCGCAGCCCAGAAACCAAAGAAGGAAGGGGGGATCAGAAAGAGACGCCAAAGCAGGGGCCGAAACAGGCCCACCAAGCCCAACAACATCCACCGGGGCCCGCGGCCCAAACGAGGGCACTAACGCCGTCCCCGATCCCAGATCTAGGGTTGGCCCAGCGCCGTCGCAGCCGGAGAAGCGTTGGCCACGACCGAGGGCGAGCAAGTGAGGAGATCCACCGGAGAGAAGGACGGCGACGCCGACGCCGCCCCACCAACCCCACCGGACACCAGCGACACCTCATCAGGAGACCAGACCGACGCACGCCGACGACGACCACGGGAGACACGAAGCCACCCATCCACCTCCACGGCAGGCCCGACGAGTCGCCCCCGCCCACCAGGCGCAAACTTACGCTGGCGACCCGCCGCCAAAGCCACAGGGAAGCAGCCCATAGGATCCGGTGAGAGGGGGAAGAGGGGGCCTCGGAGTCCGACCCAGAGCCATCCGAATCGAGCGCCCAAAACCTGTTGGCCCGGGGCAGAGGGAGGGGGACGGAGCGAGACGGGGAGGCCAGAGAGCAGAGGGGCACGAGACGCGTCGCCCGAGATGAACCCAGAGGAGTCCGCGAAGGGGAGGGGGAAGGGGAGGCCTGCACGGGGCAGGGACGCCGCCGGGGCGGAGCCAAAGGCAGGCGTCGCCGTAAGAGGGAGGGGGAGAGGAGAGCCATCATGCCATAAAGAAAAGGGATCCTATATTTTGTTGTTGCAAGTTTTATGTGGCTGCTACGGGTTGAGCAAGAACCGTTCTTACCTACACATCAAAAACCACAACACGGTATAGTGGTTGCTTTTTGATCTTCGGAAAGAACCCTGTTCATTGAATCTGATTCAACTAAAGTTGGAGAAACTGACACCCACCAGCCACTTATGTGTGAAGCACGTCGGTAGAACCAGTCTCGCGTAAGCGTACGTGTAATGTCGGTCTGAGCCGCTTCATCCAACAATACCGCTGAATCAAGAATCAACTAGTGACGGCAAGCAATATGTATATACCAACGCCCACAACTCCTTTGTGTTCTACTAATCCATATAACATCTACGCATAGACCTAGCTCGGATGCCACTGTTGGGGAACGTAGTAGTTTCAAAAAAAAATCCCACGCACATGCAAGATCCATCTAGGTGATGCATAGCAACGAGAGGGGAGAGTGTTGTCCACGTACCCTCGTAGACCGTAAGCGGAAGCGTTATGACAACTCGGTTGATGTAGTAGTACGTCTTCACGATCCGACCGATCCTAGCACCGAAGGTACGACACCTCCACGATATGCACACGTTCAGCTCGGTGACGTCCCACGCAGTTTAGATACAGCTGAGGTCGAGGGAGAGTTTCATCAGCACGACGGCGTGATGACGGTGATGATGAAGTTACTGACGCGGGGCTTCACCTAAGTACTACGACAAATATGACCAAGGTGGAAATGTGTGGAGGAGGGCACCGCACACGTCTAAGAGATCAACTTGGGTATCTATGGGGTGCCCCCTCCCCCGTATATAAAGGAGGGGAGGAGGAGGAGGGTCGGCCTCAAGGGGCGCGCCCAAAGGGGGGATTCCTACTCCTAGTAGGGGTAGGTTTCCCCCTTTCCTAGTCCATGTAGGAGAAGAAGGAAGGAGAGGAGAGGGGGAAGGAAAGAGGGAGGCGTCGCGCCCTCCCTAGTCCAATTCGGACCAGCCCATGGGGCGCGCGTGGCCACCTCTTGAGGCCCTTCTCTTTTTTCCCATATGGCCCATTAAGGCCCACTACTTCCCCCGGCGAATTCCCGTAACTCTTCGGTACTCCAAAAAATACCCGAATCACTCGAAACCTTTCCAATGTCCGGATATAGCCTTCCAATATATCGATCCTTACGTCTCGACCATTTCGAGACTCCTTGTCATGTTCGCGATCTCATCCGGGACTCCGAACAACCTTTGGTACATCAAATCACATAACTCACAATACAAATCGTCATCGAACATTAAGCGTGCGGACCCTATGGGTTCGAGAACTATGTAGACATGACCAAGACACATCTCTGGTCAATAACCAATAGCGGAACCTGGATGCTCATATTGGCTCCTACATATTCTACGAAGATCTTTATCGGTCAAACGGCATAACAACATACGTTGTTCCATTTGTCATCGGTATGTTACTTGCCCGAGATTCGATCGTCGGTATCCTCATACCTAGTTCAATCTCGTTACTGGCAAGTCTCTTTACTCATTCCGTAATGCATTATACCGCAACTAACTCATTAGTCAAATTGCTTGCAAGGCTTATAGTGATGTGCATTACCGAGAGGGCCTAGAGATACCTCTTCGACAATCGGAGTGACAAATCCTAATCTTGATCTATGCCAACTCAACAAACACCATCAGAGACACATGTAGAGCATCTTTATAATCACCCAGTTACGTTGTGACGTTTGATAGCACACTAAGTGTTTCTCCGATATTCAGGAGATGCATAATCTCATAGTCATAGGAACATGTATAAGTCATGAAGAAAGCAATAGCAACAAACTAAAAGATCATAGTGCTAAGCTAAACGGACGGGTCAAGTCAATCACATCATTCTCTAATGATGTGATCCCATTAATCAAATGACAACTCATGTCTATGCTTAGGAAACTTAACCATCTTTGATTAACGAGCTAGTCAAGTAGAGGCATACTAGTGACACTCAGTTTGTCTATGTATTCACACATGTACTAAGTTTTCGGTTAATACAATTCTAGCATGAATAATAAACATTTATCATGATATAAGGAAATATAAATAACAATTTTATTATTGCCTCTAGGGCATATTTCCTTCAATAGTAGCCGCGCGTATCTCATCTCAGGCCACGACAGATGAGATATGGTTACAACGACCAAAATACCCCAAGTTGCCAAGGGGCGGCGCCGCGAGCTGCTCTAGTTTGGGACCAACACCATCAGCACTGGCCCCCTGTTTATGTAGAAAGAATTCTCGGGTTCAGTACGCCTTATGCCAATTAATTATTTAGTTCAGTATTATTATGGCAAATGTTACAACCAATGTTGGGCCTTGCTGGAAGAATTTTATTCAAAGTGAACTGTCAAGAGGGGCCTATAAACCCTCACCGTGTTAGTCACGCAAAATCAAGGAACATAACGACGGTATGGCGGAAACTAGGGCAGCAAGAGTGGAACAAAACACCAGGCAAAAGGTCGAGCCATCCACCCTTTACCAAGTATATATGTGCACTAATTAAATAAGAGATATTTTGATATCCCATGATATCCATGTCTTAACATGCAACAAACTGCGACTGCACCTGCAACTAGGAACGCTATAAGAGGGGCTGAGCAAAGCAGTAACATAGCCAAACAACGGTTTGCTAGGAAGTATGAAAAGGTTATAGGCTATCATGGCAATTTGGGAGGCTTGATAAACAAGTGGTAGGTAGCGCGACGTAGCGATAGCATCGAGACAACTAGCATAGCAAAGATAGTAGTGAGATCCAAGGTGACAGTCATCTTGCCTGAAGTACCGCTAGGAAGAAGAACGAGTCCATGAAGAAGATGAAGCCACGTAGACAAACCAAATGTAGTCGAACGAATGCTCACAATCGCAACGAAACAGGAACAAACGAGAAGAAGCACAACCGGAAAAAAGCAACCAACATGGTAAACACAAAACACATAAACATGACATGATGCTCAACCAAGTATGATGCATGTCAAATCTAAATGATTCTGCTCATGGCAAGAGATGATGCATACAAGAACAACACATCAATGCCAGTTTACATGAGGCCGGAAACAACATATAACTATTCCGGAAACTCACCATATGCAAATTTCGAATTTGGTCCAGATCTGAATAACACATTATGTTGAAGTGGTTAAACATCAAGTTAAAGTGCACCAAGATGATCTAGATGGTTTTCTAGTCAAGTTACATATAAAGTTCGTTTAATTCGGAGCTACGACCTAGAAGATATGAGCAAAACAAGTAAAACAAGGCATTGATGCAATTGCAAGCAAAACACAATCACAAACACTCCAAAACAAGGATGCAACAAGGTAACATGAAACTATATGCAAAACGAAGCAAGTTCCATATAGAGCATGCTCAAAACGGAGCAACGGTTCAACACATACACTCAATACAAGTTTCAAACACAATCTGCCCAAAACAACAACTAAACACTTTGCAATCAAGGAAACAACATGCTACAGGAAACATATTGACACATACTTGATATGCACTCAAAGTACAAATTACATGCTTCAAATATCATCAAGGTTCAGGTTCATATGCATCAAGATTAATCCAACATGAGCAAAGCAAAAGGCAACTTTATAACATAGATTAGGACTTAGTGAAAAACAGGGCATATGCATGAGCAGAGTTTATACGATGACATGTTGGAGGCAAGAAATAACTAAGCTATAGTGCAAGAACATGGCAAACAAAAGCATGGCGTGCTAGTACATATCAAGGAGCTCAAAACGCATAACATGGCATAACCATACGAGCAACAGGTTCATGTGAATCACCAAGACAAGATGCAACATGATATATGATGATTCTCAGACATGGTTGGAAATCTGGGAATGCAAAACAATAAAATTATGATGCTGAATTTGGAGGCACATAACAGCAAGCATAGCAACTTTAATAATTATGCAAAAGACATGGGCTTGTAGTAGACATGATATACTTGTACTTATTCCATGGGCACAAGTTCATATGATGCATGGAGTAATTACTATGATTCTTGCATAGTGGAACATATTGTTAACAAGTTGACAGATTTGGCATGATGGCAACTTGAGAGTATGAAAGAGACAAACTACAGCAAGTTATATGGCAAGCAAGGGCATGGCATCAAAGTATACATAACAAATAGAAAATAACATTAAGGCATCATAACCATATGGCTCATGGACTAGTGGGAAGCATCAAGACAAGTTTAAATGTTGTAACAATTTCAGCAAGTGT
This sequence comes from Triticum dicoccoides, assembly GCF_002162155.2. Lineage (NCBI taxonomy): Eukaryota > Viridiplantae > Streptophyta > Magnoliopsida > Poales > Poaceae > Triticum > Triticum dicoccoides. Next base: position 374,134,733 of record NC_041386.1, read on the forward strand.
AAAACAGCAACATCATCATAGCATGTTTGCAAGCTTGGAATAGTGGTTATATGAAGTCCAAAATAATCAAACTTGGCATGTGGGCAAAGTAATCATAGCGTGCTTCAATTCATATAATTGGAGTATCTTCAAAAGATGCATAGATTAATCAATAACATGCTCACAACATGGCATCATGAAGTTAACAGAAAACTGGAACATCATTTAGGTATGTTCATGGCAATGAAAACGTATTCTATAGGACATATGTGAGGCATCAAATGGCATGGCATGATAGAGCATAACATGCACATCAAAACATGTCAACTAGGCATCTCTAGATTATGCATGGATACGATGGTAGCATCAAGTTCACATGGCAACATAACGTAGCAGATTCAGACAACAGAAAAACACTAAGTATCTGAAATCAGCAATGACAAGTACCATACTTTGCATGCTTGTGCTAGTCACCACAAGGCACATAAAAATACATGGATTGCACCAATGTAAAGATGGCATGAATATGCTCCTAAAACATGTTCAGATGATGCTCAAAAGATAAACACATAAAATGCTATGAAAAAGACAAAATCAGCAAGTTCCAACATTTTCCAGCAGACAACATCATTTTGCACTTTTGCAAGGAGGATTAAGGCATCAAGATTAGCAGTAACATGCATGCAAACTATACCACCATGTGGAGCACTCAGAGATGAACAAGTTGACATATTATGCACGTAAAATGGAGCAATATGCACAAATTTACACCACTCCTAATAATGCAACATGATGCTGGAATTCTAGGGACTCATCCATTTTCTAAAGAAAAAAACCAAGTGCAAAATAACTAAGTGGTGCACAGGGCAGGGAATAATGGGTGGCTCACCACGTAGGCTTGGCTCAATTGAGGAGGAGACAGGCCAGGGCAGATAGGCCAGGGCAAACGGGGGAACCAGGCTGGGCCGTGGGTGGCTGGCCGAGCCGGAGCGCC
>NC_041386.1:374136034-374141413 GCF_002162155.2 Triticum dicoccoides
CGGTCCATTCTGGTGACTAGGCGGGAGGATGGCGGCGGGGACGGCCAGATCCGACCGACCGGTGCCGGATCCGGGCAAGATGGCGGCGGATGGTGACCGGGGAGGCGCAGGTCGCGGGCTGGTGGCGGGGCGCGCGGGCAGCAGCGAGGCTGGCAGCGGTGGTGGCAAGCATGCTGCAGGCGGCGGGGTGCGCCGGCGAGCGTGGCGAGAGGCGACGCAGCGGCGAAGGCGGGCGGCGGCGCCTCGGGTGAGCCACGTGGGCGCGGGGGAGCCAGGGAGGCTCGGGCGGGGTCGATCTGGGCCCGTAGGGCCGCGCTGAGGTGGGGCGCTGGCGGCGGTGACGTGGCGACGCGTGAGTGGCCAAGGCCGCGGTGGCGGACATGTCCGACGCGGGTGGACATGTCCGGCGGTGCGAGGAGGAAGAGGACTAGGGTTTGATCCGATTTTTGAACGGGAAGAGCCTATTTATAGGTAGAGGGAGCTAGGAGAGGGCTATTGAGGTGCGGTTTTCGCCCACACGATCGTGATTGAACGGCGAAGAGCATGGAGAGTTTTGAGATGGGCTAGCGGGCTGTTGTGGAGGGGTGCTGGGCTGCAAAGAGAAAGGGGTCCGGCGGTTTACGCGGTTAACCGTTGGGGCATAAAACGACCTCCAAATGGAACGAAATTTGACAGGCAGTCTACCGATGATATAGCAAGGCCACTCGACAAATCTCGGCCCATTCCGAGAATGTTTTTCCTGCGCTCACGAAACGAGATCTAGAAGGTGCAGTGGGTGCATGAGAGAGTGTCGGATGCTGAAACGGATAACGGGGAGAACTGGGAGACCTGAACGCATGCATGTTTTGAAACATGAGGATGCATTGCACATGTTGACATGGCAAAGTGAAACACGCAAGCAAATGACATGGCAATGACGGCAAACAACTGGAAGACACCTGGCACATCAGACTCGGGGCATCATAACTCTCCTCCACTAACAAGATATCTCGTCCCGAGATCTTAGGAACGAGACGGAAGAGAAAGAGGATAATGAGGAATAAGAGCGCAAAAAGAGAAGATGACCAAGGTCAAGAGCACTCATGTAGAAATCAGAAACGATGATTATGACAAGAATCAAAAGCTCAAGGAATGAGATAGACTCTGAAACCACTCCGGTTAGAATAAGATAGAAAAGGAATAAGAACGAAAGAATTGTGATAGCATCCCGGTTAAACATGGAATGGAATAGAACTTGAACTTGACAAGATTGAACGATACTTGACGAGACGGACAACACAACACCTCCGGAAGAATTGAAAGTGTGGAACGAAAGAACGAAGAAGAAAAAGACATCTTCTACCACAATTGAGTTTGAAAGCATCCTTGCGAAGAAGGTTGAACGAAGTTGTTGGGAATTCACCAACGAAAAGAATAAGCTTGTTGTGGGCTTATGGAAAACATCTCAGAATTATGAGGTGACAACCAGCCACAACGGAAATGATTGAATAGATGAGAAGAACGAAGAAATGCAAAACTCCACTTCAAAAGAATATGGAGAATCAATTACACTTCGAGATGCAAGAAGAAAAGATAGTTGAGCTCTAACAAGAATCTTGATGAACACTTCAAGAATGAATTAGATCCTGTTGAACCAACATGAAGAACTCCGGTAACAAAAGGATGATGAGATAGAATTGAAGGATGAAAAGAATAAGATTAAGCCTTGCAATGATTTATATGGAGCTTCGTGACGAGACAAGTGAGAAAACTTGGAACTCCAGAAAAAGAAAAGATGAACAACTTAGAACCAAGAGACTATTCATCATGAAAAATCTCCGAAGGAAGGAATTAATCAACTTGATGAAAGAAGAATAAGAATTATGTTATGCTTATCCTTCATAAATTAAATTGACGGGAAGCAATGGATTGCATACAACTTATTCACGTTAGAAAAGATTAAGGGTGGATATAGCGCAAAACTTGGGAAGGTCTTCCTGAACCACCGGTAGGACTGGAAGGAACGAATGAATTGATATGATAAGAACGGAAGTGAAATTCTTGAACGAACCACCGAGGCAATGAAAACGAACAAAGAGAAGAGAATGAATCGCCGGAAAGTATTAGAAAATGAACAATGATACTTGAGTGAATCAAGATGCAAGAGAACGAAGAGATCGCGAACCGATTAAAGAATGCTTGAATGAAGCATCAGTACAAATATGGGAACGAACGAAGCTGAAAACCTGGAACGAAGAAATATTTTCACAATGGAGGCCTCCGGATAATCAAAATGGAAAACAACTCCTGAAATAGTCCGGATGGGTAAGAAAAGAATCGCACGATTGGAAACAATTTGAGAGGATAACATCAAGCTAGCACCACAAATTTCCGGGAGAACGGACAAGATTTAGAGGAAAACTCTTCTTCGGTCTTCAAATGTTGAGAATGACGACAAGGAACACCACCAAACTTGTTGAGATACTCCGGGAGAATGAAAAGCGGAGAGGTTGAGCAAACAATGAAAATAATTTGAAATCAATCTTGGAAAACACCTGACTAATGAAATTCATTCTTACGTCAAATTTCAAAAAGAATTTGAGAATAACTCCTGGAAAATTAGAAGAGTCGGCTAAGATCCTGGGAAAAGACCTATGGGTTAGGGCCCACTAAAAGAAAACACCGTTGGACAGGATTGTTGGAATGGGAAATGATGCACCGGAACGATTGAAAAACTTGAATGAGGTGACAACCTTGAATTAATGTCAGAGTAATTGGCCATGGATACCCCGAAGACGGCGAGACAATAAATCAAGACATCGGGGCTAGTAAAGCCCCTCAGTCCAACTGCCAGGCCGCTCCTGCCGGCTCCCCGTCTGGCTGCCGGCTACCGACTGCACAAACCAGCCAGCTGCCGACTGCAGCCCGACTCGACACCGACAAGACACCAACGAGACGGCTGTACCTGAGCACTGTTCATGTGTCACCCCAGCCATCATGTATAGTGTCACTTGTTCCCTGACACTATTTATGAAGTGACCCAGGGGACAAGCATGGCACCCACCATGCCTTGCCCATGCCACCACTTAACTTAGATAGTAAGCTAGCCACACTATATATATGAGTATCCATCCATCCATCCAGGAGGGACACACCCTCACGCATGCATACTAGCCAGCAAGATAGCTAGCTAGCACATACACATACCATTCGGTCACTGGAGCTTGCATGCTCATCCGACCATCCATATATATACAAGGCCAGATGCCTACGACACTAACCTCAGATACAGATCAATGAGCACTCTGTATCAGATATATCAGATATACTCTGACATGCAGGAGTAGGGGTGTTATCTTTCCGGAGAGTCCCGAACCTGGGTAAACTAGCGCGTGCTACTCGCATACCCGCCCCTGAAAATTCTGGCAGCAGTCTTGCCCTCACACTCAGGACACCTTGTGGCAATTGTCGACTTGCACCCCCCGTGAGAATATCACGACAGTTAGCGCCCACCTTGGGGCGGTACTATGCTACCGCGCCGCTCCTGGTTTCGCAGTCCGGGCGGGACCATCTTCGCCATCACCTCCGCGGCATTGTGACGTCTCTCCGGTAGCACTCGGGGGCTCGACTTCGACCCGCCCCCGTAGCGGCCGCGCGGGACCGCGCATCCTCATCGTCGGCCTCGCCGCCTTCGTCATCACCACCATTGCGACGTCGGCCATCCGTCCGCGCACACGCCACGCGCACGGTGCCTCGCTTCGGTCGACCCCATCTGTGCGCGCGCCATGCCCCGTCGCTCGCCTCTGCTCCAGCCCGTGAGGAAGAAGACAAAGTAGTTGCCGGCAGATCCAGCCCGACTGCTCTGCAGTCAGCCCGAATCTCGAGGGCTACACCTAGTGGGTGCGCTGGCGCACCCCCACGGAAGATTGCAAGAAACAAAAGCAAGAGACAAGAGAAGAGTTTTGTCCGGCTGCCACCAGCCGGCAGAAGAAGAAAAAGGATGCTGCAAGACGACTCACCACCTGGCCGGTCAAGGCTGACCGGCCGGGACCCCCTTCGAGCACCCGGATGCTCGAAAGCTACACCCAGCGGGTGCGCCGACGCACTCCGCGAGCGCCGAGTCGCGCCGACTGTCATCGGCAAACTCCGCCACGCCTACACGAAAATCAATGTGAGCTCCTCACCGCATATTTTTGCACCACGCATTTCATTACGATAACCCTGAGCGATGCTCGGGGAACTATCTCCGCATTTCATTACGATTGCATCACTGTTCGCCCCGGTGCCAACCATAGTTGGCCCGGGGGCTGGCCGCTTGGCCTGTGACGTTAGTTCCTGCAGACGGCTTAGTAGTGTGCGCTGTACCAAAGGCCCACTCTTAGTCACAGACCGCAGAGCGGCTGCCCGGCTAGCAAGAGTGAACGCTAGAGGCCACCCACGCGAAAAACGTCCGGAAAGAAAAATGGTTCGGGCGACCCGACCGTTTCCTTTACAAGTATCTACTCGGTTGAATCTGATCCCACACTCTGAGTACTGCACACTCCACTTCACGTGTAACACCCCGGATGTAACTTTCCCAATTTGTACTCCAACTCTTGCCGTTTCCGGCGTTAAGTTATATTTATTTTCTCGGGTTCGGGTTTTTTTCTGCGTGTGTTGTTGTCGTTGTCATGCATCTCATATCATGTCATCATGTGCATTGCATCTGCATACGTGTTCGTCTCATGCATTCAAGCATTTTCCCCGTTGTCCGTTTTGCATTCCGGCGCTTCGTTCTCCTTCGGTGGCCTTTTCTAGCTTTCTTTCATGTGTGGGGATTAAACATTTCCGGATTGAACCGATACTTGCCAAGAGGCCTTGGTTTACTACCGGTAGACCGCCTGTCAAGTTTCGTATCATTTGGACTTTGTTTGATACTCCAACGGTTAACCGAGGGACCGAAAAGGCCTCGTGTGTGTTGCAGCCCAACACCCCTCCAATTTGGCCCAAAACCCACCTAACTCTTCTCCATCATCTAGAGCGTTCGATCACGATCGCGTGGGCGAAAACCGCACCTCATTTGGACTCTCCTAGCTCCTCCTATGCCTATAAATAGGCCCCCCTCGAAATATCCCGGATCAACTCTCCCCGAAACCCTAAATCCCATATCCGCGCCGGCCGGACACGTCCGCCCCGGCCGGACGCGTCCGCTCCGCCACCCGCGCCAACCACCGCCCGCAACGTGGCATCACGCCGCCGCCGCCGCCGAAGCCCGCCGCGGCCCACTCCCTCCGCCGCCGCGCGCCCGCGCCCTTCTCCTCGCTCCGCCACCACCGAGCCGCCGCCGGCCGCCTTTGCCTTCCCGCGCCGCCGTGGGCGCCATTGCAAGCTGCCGGAGCAAGCCGCTGGCCGCCTCGCGCC
>NC_041386.1:374141733-374243728 GCF_002162155.2 Triticum dicoccoides
GCCCTGCCGCGCCGCCCAGCCGCCGCCGTCGCCGGACCGCGCCGCCTCATCCGTTTCCTCACCGATGAACAGGGCCCGGCCCCGCCTCGATTTCCGCGCCGGGTCAAACCCTAGATCTCGGGGTGATTTTTTTCCGTCTAACTCCTCAAATTTTCAGCCCATATGCTCATGTTCGTAGCTCCATAACTTTGCATCCGTAGCTCTGATTCATGCATATAGCATATCAAAATGTTCATCTCAGAGAGTATATCATTTCATTCCATTGCTTCATTTTCATTTGAGTTCATCTTGATGCCCTAAATGCTGTTAGAAGAGGGCTACTTGAGTTAATTGTCAGATCTGCTACTCCGTTTAGCACTTTTGTCATTTTTGCCATGATTAATGTGTGCATGATATGCCCTGATGCTCTACACGTGTTTTGTTAAGGGTTTTGTCATCTCTCCAGAGGTGCAACCCATGTATTTTTAGGATGAGTTTGGTGACTTGTGCAAGCTTGCAAAGTGGTGCACTTGCTAATTCTGTTTTCAGGGACTTAGTAATTTCACCAAGTCCTGGAGCTGTTTATCTCATGTTGTCATATGTTCATGTTGTTTCCTAGTGATCTGTGCCTCTTTTGACGATGATCAGTAAGGATGTTTTGTTAATATTGTAGTGCTATATCCATCCATGTCTTTGTTTGCAATATGGAGCACCCTAGCTTGATTCAATCGAGCTCTACTTTTGCTACTTTGTGAATCTGGGCAGATTGTCAACTTGTTTGCAATTTTGCCGATGACGTTGTAGTTGATCCGTGCATCCTATGTTATTGTTATTGCCATGTCTAGCTTGAATTTTATGCCTTCTTGATGGATGTATGCTTGTCTTGCCATGACTTGCACCGTAGTGAGTGCATCGAGCTCGTAAACATGCCTACTTGAGTTATATTTCAGTTTGCTCCAGTTTTTCACTAAGTCTGAAACTGATTATGTTTTTGCTGTGTTCACGTGCTTGCAATTGTATTTTCTAATCCCTTTTGGCTCAAGGTCACTAAGGGACTTTTATTAAGCTCATTGAGTAGCTCCATGCCATGCTTTACTTTGCCGTGATCAGATCCTGTAGCATATAGGTTTGTTGCTCCGAAGAGGGCTACCTGATTTGAAATTCCAGACAAGTGTTGATTTCACTAAGTGTGAGATCTGTTTTCCATATGCATTTTTGCCATGCTTGTTTGAACATGTTAATGGATGAATTGGCCGTAGCTCAGTGCTAGACTTTTGTTAAGCATCTTGTGTGCATCCCTGCCATGTATTTTGTTGTCATGTTTAGTTGTTGTAGCATGTTCATCCCATTGCATTTAGTTGGCTACTTGCTGTAAATCGCAGACCGGTGTCATTTTTGAATCGCTTGCCATTTCCAAACCGTACCTTCGTTTCCGGCATTCTTTATATCGTTTTCAAGCGATTTCGTCTCATATTTCCAATGGCATACTTGGATTTCCAAGTTCAGGCCAGGTTCATGCATTTCCTGTCATATCTTGCATTTTGCATCCCGCATCACGTCCCGCATAGCATATCTTCTTTGCATTGCGTTGTTTGAGTTTGCACGTGGTTGATTGTATCCTTGTTGCTTGTTTATCTTGTTTGGGTAGAGCCGAGAGACGAGTTCGCTAATGAGGAGCCCGTTGAGTTTGCTTTTGAGGATCCAGTCAACTCTGACAACTGTGCAGGCAAGATGATCATACCCTCGAAATCACTACTATATTTGCTATGCTAGTTTTGCTAGCTCTTTTGCTATGTCAATGCTACGATGCCTACCACTTGCTTTCAAGCCTCCCTAATTGCCATGTCAAACCTCTAACCCACCATGTCCTAGCAAACCGTTGATTGGCTATGTTACCGCTTTTGCTCAGCCCCTCTTATAGCGTTGCTAGTTGCAGGTGAAGATTGAAGGCTGTTTCTTGTTGGAACATTTATTTACTTGTTGGGATATCATTATATTATCTTGTTATCTTAATGCATCTATATACTTGGTAAAGGGTGGAAGGCTCGGCCTCTCGCCTAGTGTTTTGTTCCACTCTTGCCGTCCTAGTTTCCGTCATATCGGTGTTATGTTCCCGGATTTTGCGTTCCTTACGCGGTTGGGTTATAATGGGAACCCCTTGATAGTTCGCCTTGATTAAAGCTTTTCCAACAATGCCCAACCTTGGTTTTACCATTCGCCACCTAGCCTTTTTTCCCATGGGTTTCTGGAGCCCGAGGGTCATCTGAGTGTTGGTCCGACCGAGTAGACTGCGGGGCCACCTCGAGGCAACTTGAGGGTTGGTTTTACTCGTAGGATGTCTCATCTGAGTGTGCCCTGAGAATGAGATATGTGCAGCTCCTATCGGGATTTGTCGGCACATTCGGGCGGTGTTGCTGGTCTTGTTTTAACCTGTCGAAGTGTCTTGAGTAACCGAGATACCGAGTCTGATCGGAACGTCTTGGGAGGAGGTATATTCCTTCGTTGACCGTGAGAGCTTGTCATGGGCCCTGCAGGGATTGAACTTTCGAAAGCCGTGCCCGCGGTTATGGGCAGATGGGAATTTGTTAATGTCCGCTTGTAGATAACTTGAACCTTAACTTAATTAAAATGAATCAATTGAGTGTGTTACCGTGATGGCCTCTTCTCAGCGGAGTCCGGGAAGTGGACACGGTGTTGGAGTAATGTTTGCGCAGGTTGCTCTCTAGTTTCTCGCTCGCGCTTTGCCTCCTCTTCTCACTCTCTTTTGCGAATAAGTTAGCCACCATACTTGCTAGTCGCTTGCTGCAGCTCCACTCATATATTTACCTTGCCTTACCTATAAGCTTAAATAGTCTTGATCGCGAGGGTGCGAGATTGCTGAGTCCCTGTGGCTCACAGATTACTATTACACCAGATGCACGGCCTGATGATTCCACTCCAGGAGACGCGACTGAGCTCAAGTGGGATTTCGACGAAGACTCTCAATGTTACTATGTTTCCTTTCCTGATGATCAGTAGTGGTGCCCAGTTGGGGGTGATTGGGACCGTGTCGCATGTTGGGTTCTCTTTTGTTTTGGCGCTGTAGTCGGGCCATGAGTGTTTGGATGATGTAATGTTATTTATGTACTTGATTGACGTGGCGAGTGTAAGCCAACTATGTTATCTCCCCTTTATTATTTACATTACATGGGATGTTGTGAAGATTGCCTAACTTGCGACATATGCCTTCAATGTGATTATATCTCTAAGTCGTGCCTCGACACATGGAAGCTATAGTCGCATCAAGGGTGTGACAAGTTGGTAATCAGAGCCTTCCCCGACCTTAGGAGCCCCATTGCTTGGTCGTTTTTAGCGGCCGAGTCGTGTCTAGAAAAATGTTTTGAGTCCTTTAGGAATTATATATCGGAGAGTTTAGGAATTCTTTTTACTTCCCAGTCTCCTCGTCGCTCTGGTAAGGCATCCTGACGTAGAGTTTTGACTATTCTCTTCTCAAATTTCACAAAAAAAAAATTAGGATCACGCGGGTATCTTGGAATCGTTCCAATGGTTTTATGATGAGAACATTGTCTTGGTGCCTCCTATCAGAGGTTTTGTGGAAGTGTCCCGGGGAGTTGAGCTCTGAGGTGTTGTCATCATAATTTTATCATTGCAGTTCTGGAATACCTGAGTTTAGTACGCTGACATCGAAAATCACTTTTATGCAGTTCGTTGGTGAGATAACCTCGATGCCACCCAGTACTGGGGCGGGAGTTCGGGAGTATCGCCATAACTTGTATAATGGATGCTTTTCGAAGGTTGAGGTAGATGGTTTCCGAAGGTTTCTTGGTTATGTGTTGAAGGATGGATACAACTGGATGTAGGATTTGCTACTTTGGGTGAGATATTATGCTTCCCCTGTATCCCCAACACCTGATTGCATAACCGGAAAGATTCGGGAGTTTCATAGGTGGGAATTCTAGTAGCTCTAGTTCTTCTTCCACGGATATTGGTTTGAGATTGGGATTTCTTACTGATTATTCGTTCTTGATTCGTACCTTGTTGATTTATTTCTCTACCTTAATTCTACGTGGCTTCTCAATTTATGGATATGGGACCATTTCAAGAGGAATGCATTCGTTCATTTTGTTCGGATGTGAAGACTATATGTTGCAATTTTCATTCTGTTGGATTCTGCTTCAATATTTGTCTGTCTATGTGCTAATGGTGGTCAACGTCTTCAGGATGGCTCCTCCAACGCGCACGACTCCGAATCCTGATCCGCCACCACCTCCACCTCCTCCAGAGGCATGGCAAGCTGTGTTGGCCGCAACCAATGCAAACACAGTTGATCATGCAAATTCTTCAAGAGCGCAATCAAGGCAACCAAGGGAATCAAGGCAGCAATCAGAATCACTTTGCTACACTCAACCAGTTCCTTGCTAACGGGCCAAAGACTTTCAGCAATTGTGTTGAGGCAACCGATGCTGACGATTGGCTTGTGGATCTGTGCAAGCATTTCGAGTGCAGTAACGTCAGGCCTGAGGACTTTATTAAGTTCGCTTCCTTCCAACTCAAAGATCAAGCTGCAGAATGGTTCCAGCAGTACAAGGATTCCCGAGGTGGACGTGTTATCACTTGGGATGATTTCCGTCGAGATTTCCGAGCTCATCATATTCCTCAAAGTGTGGTTGAAAGCAAGCGTGAGGAATTCCGCAACCTGAAGCAAGGCTTTTTGTCTGTCTATGACTACCACAAGTTGTTCCAGAAGCTCGCCCGCTTCGCCAAGCAGGACGTCCCTGATGAGAAGAGCATGATATACCAGTTCAGGGGTGGTCTCAGAGAAGAAATTCAGCTAGCTCTTGTCCTCTTTGAGCCCTTGAGATACGATGAGTTCTACAACATGGCACTGAGGCAAGAGGCTGCTCAGTTGAGGTGTGATGCTTCCAAGAAGCGATTCAGAGATGTTACTCCTTCTTCCTCTACTCAAGTGGCCAAGAAGCAGAAGTTTTGGCTTCCTCCTCCTCCGTTTCATCAGCCGTATCAGCAGAAGAGCAAAGGTGGCAGTGGTTCTTCCCACCCACCCAACCCTCGCTTTCAGAACAAGACTTTCATCTCAAGCTCCAAGATCGAGTGCTCCGTATCACCGTCTTCTTTCAGAGGTCACGTGCAACAAGTACCAACAGAAGGGTCACTATGCCAACAAGTGTCTCAACCAGAGGCGTCTTCCTCCTCCTCCTCCTGTCAGGTCGGCAAGTACAGTTGTGGTCAAGCATAATCCCAAGCACGCCAAGGTCAACTTGATGAATGCAGCTCAGGCAGAGGACTCGTCAGATGTGATCATGGGTAACCTTCCTGTTAACGATGTTCCTGCAAAAGTTCTTTTTGACACTGGTGCATCGCATTCCTTTTTGTCATGCCCTTTTGCATCGAAGCACAATGTTGATACCGAGATCATGCCCAAAGTCATGCAAGTTGTTTCTCCCGGCAAGATTTTGACTTCTAGTTTGGTTGCTCCCGACATCTCTATCATGTTAGGTGACTACAAGTTTCTTTCTTCTCCGGTGGTTCTTGGTAACTCGGATATTGATCTTATTCTCGGAATGGATTGGCTTGATTGTGCAGCCAGGCAGATTCAATTGACTCATTCGTCTGAGGATGTAATTGTCTTTTCCGCTCGTGATGATACTATCCGTCTGTTTTCTCTCAATGAGAAGGGTGAATTGGACACTATCTCGCAAATTCCAGTCGTTTGCGAATATCAAGACGTCTTTCCAGAAGAGCTTCCAGGAATGCCTCCGCACCGGCCAGTTGAATTCGTTATTGATCTTGAGCCTGTCATGGAACCTGTGTGCAAGCATCCTTACAAGCTCGGACCTGAAGAATTGAAGGAGCTAAAGAAGCAACTCGATATTCAAGAGAAAATGGGTCTCATCCGGCCTAGTTCTTCTCCGTGGGGTTGTGGTGTTCTTTTTGTGAAGAAGAAGGATGGAACGGACTGACATTGTGTTGATTACCATCCAGTGAACAAGAAGACCATCAAGAACAAATACCCACTTCCCAACATCAATGAGCTGTTCGAACAACTCAAAGGTGCTCGAGTATTCTCCAAGCTTGATGTCCGCATGGGTTATCATCAGATTCAAATCCGTGAGCAAGATATTCCCAAGACGGCTTTCAGGACAAGCTTTGGTTCATATGAATACACTATCATGTCTTTTGGCCTCGTCAACGCTCCTCCGACGTTCTCTCGCATGATGAACTTCATCTTCAACGCCTACACCAATGACTTGGTTTTGGTCTATCTCGACGGCATTCTGGTTTTCTCGAAGAACAAGGAAGATCATGCCAAGCACTTGTGTTTTGTTCTTGATAAGCTCAGAGAACATCAGTTCTACGCCAAGTTCTCCAAGTGTGAATTTTGTCTTGATGAGGTTCTTTATCTTGGTCATATCATCTCTGCCAAGGGCATTGCCGTGAATCCTAAGAAGGTGTCTGCAATTGTGAATTGGGAACCTCCTCAGAATGTGAAGCAGCTCCGTAGCTTCCTCGGTCTCGCAAGCTATTGCCGAAGATTCGTTGAAAACTTTTCTAAGATCGCGAAGCCTCTCTCTAATCTTCTCCAGAAGCACGTCAAGTACGTTTGGTCTCCGGAGTGTGACATTGCTTTCAACACTTTGAAAGAGAAATTGATCACTGCTCCAGTTCTGACTCCGCCTGATGAATCCAAGCCGTACGAGGTCTTTTGTGATGCCTCTCTCCAAGGTCTTGGCGCAGTATTGATGCAAGACAAGACAGTTGTTGCTTATACATCTCGCCAGTTGAAGCCTAATGAGAAGAACTACCCCACTCATGATCTCGAGTTGGCGGCAGTTGTGCATGCTCTTTTGACTTGGAGACATCTTCTATTGGGAAGAAAAGTGGACATTTTCACTGATCACAAGAGTCTCAAGTACATCTTCACTCAGCCTAATCTCAACCTCAGGAAAACTCGATGGGTCGAAATGATTCAAGAGTATAATCCAAGTATTGAGTATACTCCAGGCAAGGCCAATGTGATTGCTGACGCATTGAGCAGGAAAGCTTACTGCAACAGTCTGATTCTGAAGCCTTATCAACCCGAGCTTTGTGAAGCTTTCCACAAACTTAACCTGCAAGTTGTTCCTCAAGGTTTCCTCACCAACCTTCAAGTCTCTCCTACCTTGGAAGACCAGATTCGCCAAGCCCAGGTTCTTGATGCTATGGTGAAAAAGGTGAAGATTGGGATTGCCAAGAGTCAGTCCAAGTACAAGTGCTACCGCCTTGATGACAAGGACACTCTCTTCTTCGAGGATCGTATTGTTGTACCCAAAGGTGACCTCCATAAAGTGATCATGAACGAGGCTCACAATTCTCTCCTCTCCATCCACCCTGGGAGCACGAAGATGTATCAGGACCTCAAGCAAGCTTATTGGTGGACTTGAATGAAGCGCGAGATCGCTCAATTCGTGAATGAATGTGATGTCTGCAGAAGAGTGAAGGTAGAACACCAAAGGCCAGCTGGTCTCCTCCAACCTCTTGCCATTCCAGAATGGAAGTTTGACCACATTGAAATGGACTTCGTGACTTGGTTTCCTAAGTCCAAGCGTGGCAATGATGCTATATTCGTTGTCATCGACAAACTCACCAAAGTGGCTCATTTTCTGCCTATCAAAGAGTCGATCACTGCAGCTCAATTGGCAGAACTCTATACCTCTCGGATTGTCTCTCTGCAGGGTATTCCTCAAGTGATCTCTTCAGACCGTGGCAGCATCTTTACCTTGAAGTTTTGGGATTCTTTTCAGAAGGCCATGGGCACCAACATCCGCTTCAGCACAGCTTTCCATCCTCAAACTAGCGGTCAAGTCGAGCGTATCAACCAGATTCTTGAAGACATGCTCAGGGCTTGTGTGATCTCCTTCGGCATGAAGTGGGAGGATTGTCTTCCTTGTGCTGAATTCTCCTACAACAACAGTTTTCAAGCAAGTTCGGGCAAGGCCCCATTTGAAATTCTGTATGGCAGGAAGTGCCGTACCCCTCTCAACTGGTCTGAAACCGGTGAACGTCAGCTTTTGGGTAATGACTTAATCACAGAAGAAGAAGAAATGTGCAAAGTCATTCGTGATAACCTCAAAGCAGCCCAATCCCGTCAGAAGAGCTACTATGATAGTAAGCACCGCAATTTGGCTTTCGAGATCGGAGATCTTGTTTACCTCCGTGTCTCTCCTATGAAAGGTACTCGTCGCTTCGGTATCAAAGGGAAGCTTGCCCCTAGATACATGGGACCTTTCAAGATTGTCAGCAAGAGAGGCGACCTCGCCTATCAACTCGAGCTTCCTTCAAACTTTGCAAATGTTCATGACGTGTTCCATGTCTCTCAGCTTCGAAAGTGCTTCAAGACTCCTGACCGCATCGTCAACTTCGAGGACATTGAGCTCCAAGAAGATCTCTCCTATTGTGAGCACCCAGTTGCTATTCTTGAAGAGACTGAACGCAAGACTCGCAACAAGTCAATCAAATTTCTCAAAGTCAAGTGGTCACACCATTCTGACCGTGAAGCTACCTGGGAACGCAAGGATCACCTCCGTTCTGAGTACCCGGCGTTCTTTCAGTCCTAGATCTCGGGACGAGATCCTTTCGTAGTGGTGGAGTGTTGTAACACCCCGAATGTAACTTTCCCAATTTGTACTCCAACTCTTGCCGTTTTCGGCGTTAAGTTATATTTATTTTCTCGGGTTCGGGTTTTTGTCTCCGCGTGTTTTTGTCGTTGTCATGCATCTCATATCATGTCATCATGTGCATTGCATCTGCATACATGTTCGTCTCATGCATTCGAGCGTTTTCCCCGTTGTCCGTTTTGCATTCCGGCGCTTCGTTCTCCTCCGGTGGTCTTTTCTAGCTTTCTTTCGTGTGTGGAGATTAAACATTTCCGGATTGGACCGAGACTTTCCAAGCGGCCTTGGTTTACTACCGGTTGACCGCCTGTCAAGTTTCGTATCATTTGGACTTCGTTTGATACTCCAACGGTTAACCGAGGGACCGAAAAGGCCTCGTGTGTGTTGCAGCCCAACACCCCTCCAATTTGGCCCAAAACCCACCTAACTCTGCTCCATCATCTAGAGCATTCAATCACGATCGCGTGGGCGAAAACCGCACCTCATTTGGACTCTCCTAGCTCCTCCGATGCCTATAAATAGGTCCCCCTCGAAATATCCCGGATCCCCTCTCCCCGAAACCCTAAATCCCAGATCCGCGCTGGTCGGACACGTCCGCCCCGGCCGGACGCGTCCGCTCCGCCGCCCGTGCCAACCACCGCACGCCATGTGGCATCGCGCCGCCGCCACCGCCGAAGCCGGGTCAAACCCTAGATCTCGGGTGATTTTTTTTTCGTCTAAGTCCTCAAATTTTCAGCCCATATGCTCATGTTCGTAGCTCCATAACTTTGCATCTGTAGCTCTGATTCATGCATATAGCATATCAAAATGTTCATCTCAGAGAGTATATCATTTCATTCCATTGCTTCATTTTCATTTGAGTTCATCTTGATGCCCGAAATGCTGTTAGAAGAGGGCTACTTGAGTTAATTGTCAGATCTGCTACTCCGTTTAGCACTTTTGTCATTTTTGCCATGATTAATGTGTGCATGATATGCCCTGATGCTCTACATGTGTTTTGTTAAGGGTTTTGTCATCTCTCCAGAGGTGCAACCCATGTATTTTTAGGATGAGTTAAGGGTTTTTCACTAAGTCTGAAACTGATTATGTTTTTGCTATGTTCACGTGCTTGCAATTGTATTTTCTGATCCCTTTTGGCTCAAGATCACTAAGGGACTTTTGTTAAGCTCTTTGAGTAGCTCCATGCCATGCTTTACTTTGCCATGATCAGATCCTGTAGCATGTAGTTTTGTTGCTCCGAAGAGGGCTACCTGATCTGAAATTCCAGACAAGTGTTGATTTCACTAAGTCTGAGATCTGTTTTCCATATGCATTTTTGCCATGCTTGTTTGAACCTGTTAATGGATGAATTGGCCGTAGCTCACTGCTAGACTTTTGTTAAGCATCTTGTGTGCATCCCTGCCATGTATTTTGTTGTCATGTTTGGTTGCTGTAACATGTTCATCTCATTGCATTTAGTTGGCTACTTGTTGTAAATCGCAGACCGGTGTCATTTTTGAATCGCTTGCCATTTCCAAACCGTAACTCCGTTTCTGGCGTTCTTTATATCGTTTTCAAGCGATTTCGTCTCATCTTTCTAGTGGCACACTTGGATTTCCAAGTTGAGGCCAGGTTCATGCATTTCCTGTCATATCTTGCATTTTGCATCCCGCATCGCATCCCGCATAGCATATCTTCTTTGCATTGCGTTGTTTGAGTTTGCACGTGGTTGATTGTATCCTTGTTGCTTATTTGTCTTGTTTGGGTAGAGCCGGGAGACGATTTTGCTAACGAGGAGCCCGTTGAGTTTGCTTTTGAGGATCCAGTCAACTCTGACAACTGTGCAGGCAAGATGATCATACCCTCGAAATCACTACTATCTTTACTATGCTAGTTTTGCTCGCTCTTTTGCTATGCCAATGCTATGATGCCTACCACTTGCTTTCAAGCCTCCCTAATTGCCATGTCAAACCTCTAACCCACCATGTCCTAGCAAACCGTTGATTGGCTATGTTACCGCTTTTGCTCAGCCCCTCTTATAGCGTTGCTAGTTGCAGGTGAAGATTGAAGGCCGTTTCTTGTTGGAACATTTATTTACTTGTTGGGATATCATTATATTATCTTGTTATCTTAATGCATCTATATACTTGGTAAAGGGTGGAAGGCTCGGCCTCTCGCCTAGTGTTTTGTTCCACTCTTGCCATCCTAATTTCCGTCATATCGGTGTTATGTTCCTGGATTTTGCGTTCCTTACGTGGTTGGGTTACAATGGGAACCCCTTGATAGTTCGGCTTGATTAAAGCTTTTCCAGCAATGCCCAACCTTGGTTTTACCATTCGCCACCTAGCCTTTTTTCCCTTGGGTTTCCGGAGCCCGAGGGTCATCTTATTTAACCCCCCCGGGCCAGTGCTCCTCTGAGTGTTGGTCCGACCGAGTAGACTGCGGGGCCACCTCGGAGCAAGTTGACGGTTGGTTTTACTCGTAGGATGTCTCATCTGAGTGTGCCCTAAGAACGAGATATGTGCAGCTCCTATCGGGATTTGTCGGCACATTCGGGCGGTGTTGCTGGTCTTGTTTTAACCCGTCGAAGTGTCTTGAGTAACCGAGATACCGAGTCTGATTGGAACATCTTGGGAGGAGGTCTATTCCTTCGTTGACCTTGAGAGCTTGTCATGGGCTAAGTTGGGACTCCCCTGCAGGGATTGAACTTTTGAAAGCCCTGCTCGCGGTTATGGGCAGATGGGAATTTATTAATGTCCGGTTATAGATAACTTGAACCTTAACTTAATTAAAATGAATCAACTGAGTGTGTTACCGTGATGGCCTCTTCTCGGCGGAGTCCGGGAAGTGGACACGGTGTTGGAGTAATGTTTGCGCAGGTTGCTCTCTAGTTGTTCGCTCGCGCTTTGCCTCCTCTTCTAGCTCTCTTTTGCGAATAAGTTAGCCACCATACTTGCTAGTCGCTTGCTGCAGCTCCACTCATATATTTACCTTGCCTTACCTATAAGCTTAAATAGTCTTGATCGCGAGGGTGCGAGATTGCTGAGTCCCTGTGGCTCACAGATTACTATTACACCAGATGCAGGGCCTGATGATTCCGCTCCAGGAGACGCGATTGAGCTCAAGTGGGAGTTCGACGAAGACTCTCAACGTTACTATGTTTCCTTTCCCGATGATCAGTAGTGGTGCCCAGTTGGGGGTGATTGGGACCGTGTCGCATGTTGGGTTCTCTTTTATTTTGGCGCCGTAGTCGGGCCATGAGTGTTTGGATGATGAAATGTTATTTATGTACTTGATTGACGTGGCGAGTGTAAGCCAACTATGTTATCTCCCCTTTATTATTTACATTACATGGGATGTTGTGAAGATTGCCTAACTTGCGACATAGGCCTTCAATGCGATTATGTCTCTAAGTCATGCCTTGACACGTGGGAGCTATAGTCGCATCGAGGGTGTGACATCACGGCCCACTCTCAGCCATAGACCGCAGAGCGGCTGTCCGGCAAGCAAGAGCACAAGCCAAAAAGCGGAGGGAACATGAAAAAGATTAAGGGGGCTCGGACGAAACCGAGTCGGCCCCCTCC
Organism: Triticum dicoccoides; assembly: GCF_002162155.2. NCBI lineage: Eukaryota > Viridiplantae > Streptophyta > Magnoliopsida > Poales > Poaceae > Triticum > Triticum dicoccoides. The sequence continues at coordinate 374,153,945 of NC_041386.1, forward strand.
GCATAAACTTGCAATGCTAAAAGCAAACATTTGATATATCTGCATGTACTAACTTTGTCTTTTGCATGATCATTTCCGCGAACACACGCCAAAAAACCTCCGCCCATCTTTACCAAGTTGCCCAGAGGCTTGTGGGCTACTGTCGGAGTCATTAGCCACGGATACCCCGAAGACGACGAGACAATAAATAAAGACATCGGGGCTAGCAAAGCCCCTCATTCCGACTGCCCGGCCGCTCCTGCCGGCTTCCCGTCCGGCTGCCGACTGCACCAACTAGCCGACTGACGACTGCGCCAACCAGCCGGTTGCCGACTGCAGCCCGACCCGACACCGACAAGACACCGACGAGATGACTATACCTGAGCACTGTTCATGTGTCACCCCAACCTTCATGTATAGTGTCACTTGTCCCCTAGCACTATTTATGAAGTGACCCAGGGGACAAGCATGACACCCCATCATGCCTTGCCCATACCACCACTTAGCTTAGATAGTAAGCTAGCCACACTATATATATGAGTATCCATCCATCCATCCATCCAGGGGGGACACACCCTCACGCCTGCATACTAGCTAGCTAGCACACACACATACCATTCGGTCACTGGAGCTTGCATGCTCATCCGGCCATCCACATATATACGAGGCCAGATGCCTACGGCACTAACCTCAGATACAGCTCCAGGAGCACTCTGTACCAGATATACCAGATATACTCAAACATGCAGGAGTAGGGGTGTTATCTCTTCGGAGAGCCCTGAACCTGGGTAAACTAGCGCGTGCTACTTGCATACCCGTCCCTGGATATTCCGGCAGCGGTCTTGCCCTCACACTCAAGCCACCTTGTGGCATCTGTCGTCTTGCACCCCCCGTGAGAATACCACGACAATTAATTTGAACACAAACACAAATCTTCTGAGATGTCAGCACTCTGGAATGATTAAACTAGCGAGAGGCGAATGAGCAAGGGGAAACACTCAAGTCATGGAAAAGAATACGATCAACACCGGAAGCTTGAATGGAATCCACCGGAATAAAACGAGACGAACCATGATGAACTAGACGAGAATTTACTGGTTGAGACAATTGAAGAAAGACTGAAGAGACTCCGCATGAATGAAATTGATGCTCGAATAGAGGCTCAGACTCCGGGAACAAAAGGGGTGGGAGGGCAGTAAAAACAAAGGCAACTTGGAATGGGGAACTGACGAATAACTTGAAGAGAAAAGCATCGATGAAATAATTGAGGAATGAATGCAAAGGCTTCACACAAGTAGGGTGGATACTTGATTACGAACTCCGGCTCCAAGAAGAAAAGGGTGGGCGGGTGGGAAAAAGAAAGACAACTTCAGATGACATTGTTTATCGTCGGACGGGGAAACAACTTTGTTGAGAAAGAACTGAGGACTGATCTTGCAAAATACAAAGAGGATCGAATCACTCGAAGAGAAGTGCGCCGGATGAAAAGAGCTGACATCGCAACGAACGAAACTAACTGCGTGATCCTAAAAAAATTTGAAGGGGAAGAGGAGTATATCAAAACACCTACATCAAGATTTTTCTCTATAGTGACGAAGGGGCTGAGGAGTAAAAAGAATTCCTACTCTCTGATATAACTAAACTTCGAAAAAGGTTTCCTTCTAGACTCGACAACAGCCAACTACAGACAATCAAGGCGGCTCCTATGGTAGGTCGAGGCTCTCATACCAACTTTTCACGCCCAATATGCAACTCTACCTAAAGGAACTCGAAGGTCCCACCAAGGATAGAACAGCATATTGACACGCTTTTGCAAGGTGGATATCATTACATCGTACCATTACATAATAGTTGGAAATACATATAAAGGCATACATATGCCCATGAATACATCAAACATCATACATGAGACTAACATCCGACTACGGATGAATCACAAACAGAAACTCAAACGACATCCACCCTGCTAGCCCAGGCTGCCGACCAGGAACGTAACCCAAGATCGACGAAGAAGAAGAACTCCAAACAATCAAACATCGCTCTAAAGTCATGACCATCACATTACCTGTACCTGCAACTACTGTTATAGTAATCTGTGAGCCACGAGGACTCAGCAATCCCATTACCATGGGTATGAAGACTAGCCAAGCTTAATGGGTATGGAAACGCAAACGGTTGCGAACTAGTAGTGATCAAGAAGTGATCCTAAACTACTTGCATTCAAACATAACCCAACCGTGTTCTCTTCTCGAACTCACTTGAAAAGAGACCGTCACGGTTACGCGCGCGGTTGGTGTATTTGAATTGAGTCTACTTCAAGTCCTTTACAATCGGATATTAACAAATTCCCATCTGCCACATAACCGCGGGCATGGCTTTCGAAAGTTTAAACCTTGCAGGGGTGTCCCAACTTAGCCCATGACAAGCTCACGATCCACGGAGACAATCCTCCATCGCGGGACCCACCGACCAGACTCAGAATCCTAGTGCACAAGACATTTCGACAATGGTAAAACAAGTCCAGCAAGACCTCCCGACGTGCCGACATTCTAATAGTAGCCGCGCGTATCTCATCTCAGGCCACGACAAATGAGCTATGGTTACAGCGACCAAAATACCCCAAGCTGCTCTAGTTTGGGACCAACACCATCAGCACTGGCCCCCTGTTTATGTAGAAAGAATCCTCGGGTTCATGACACCCAATGCCATTTAGTTCAATATTATTATGGAAAATATTAAAACCAATGTTGGGCCTTGCTGGAAGAGTTTTATTCAAATCGAACTGTCATGAGGGGCCCATAAACCCTCACCGTGTTAGGGACGCAAAATCAAGGAACATAACACCGGTATGACGGAAACAAGGGCGGCAAGAGTGAAAAAAAACACCAGGCAAAAGGCCGAGCCTTCCACCCTTTACCAAGTATATACGTGCATTAATTAAATAAGAGATATTGTGAAATCCCATGATATCCATGTCCCAACGTGGAACAAACTGCAACTACACCTGCAACTAGCAACGCTATATGAGGGGCTGAGCAAAGTGGTAACATAGCCAAACAACGGTTTGCTAGGAAGGGTGAAAAGGTTAGGGGCTATCATGGCAATTTGGAAGGCTTGATAAACAAGTGGTAGGTAGCGCGACATAGCGATAGCATCAAGACAACTAGCATAGCAAAGATGGTAGTGATATCCAAGGTGATGGTCATCTTTCTTGAAATCCCACTAGGAAGAACCAGTCCATGAAGAAGACGAAGCCACATAAACGAACCAAGCGTAGTCGAATGAATCCTCATGATCGCAACGAAACATGAACTGACGAGAAGAAGCACAACCGGAAAAAAGCAACCAATATGGTAAACACACAAAACATAAAACATGACATGATGCTCAACCTAGTATGGTGCATGTCAAGTCTAAATGATGCTACTCATGGCAAAAGATGATGCATACAAGAACAACACATCAAAGCCAGTTTAACTGAGGCCGGAAACAACATATAACAATTCCGGAAACTCCCCATATGGAAATTTCGAATTTGGTCCTGATCTGAATAACACATTATGTTGAAGTGGTTAAACATCAAGTTAAAGTGCACCAAGATGATCTACATGGTTTTCTAGTCAAGTTACATATAATGTTTGTTTAATTCGGAGCTACGGCCTAGAAGATATGAGCAAAACAAGTTAAACATGGCATTGATGCAATTGCAAGCAAAGCACAATCACAAAAACTCCAAAACAAGGATACAACAAGGTAACATGAAACTACATGCAAAACGAAGCAACTTTCATATAGAGCAATGCTCAAAACAGAGCAACGGTTCAACACATACACTCAATACGAGTTTCAAACACAATCGGCCCAAAACAGTAACTAAGCACTTTGCAATCAAGGAAACAACATGCTACATGAAACATATGGACACATACTTCATATGCACTCAAAGTATAGATTACATGCTTCAAATATCATCAAGGTTTAGGTTCATAGGCATCAAGATTAATCCAACATGAGCAAAGCAAAAGGCAACTTTATAACACAGATTAGGACTTAGTGAAAAACAGGGCATATGCTTGAGCAGAGTTTATACGATGACATGTTGGAGGCAAGAAATAACTAAGCTATGTTGCAAGAACGTGACAAGCAGAAGCATGGCGTGCTAGAACATATCATGGAGCTCAAAACACACAACATGGCATAACCATACGAGCAGCAGGTTCATGGGAATCATCAAGACAAGATGCAACATGATATAAGATGATTCTTAGACTTAGGAAATCTGGGAATGCAAAATAGTAACATTATGATGCTGACTTTGGAGGCACATAACAGCAAGCATAGCAACTTTAATAATTATGCAAAAGATATGGGCATGTAGTAGACATGATATACTTCAACTTAGTCCATGGGCACAAGTTCATATGATGCATGGAGTAATTACTATGATTCTTGCAAAATGTAACATACTGTTAACAGGTTGATACATTTAGCAGGATCGCAACTTGAGAGCAAGAAAGAGACAAACTACAACAAATTATATGACAACCAAGGGCATAGCACCAAATTACACATAACAAAGAGCAAATGACATCCAGGCATCATAACCATATGGCTCATGGACTAGTGGGAAGCATCAAGATAAGTTTGAATGTTGCAACAGTTTCAGCAAGTGTAAAACAGCAACGTCATCATAACATGTTTGCAAGCTTGGAATAAAGGTCATATGAAGTCCAAAATTATCAAACTTGGCATGTGGGCAAAGTAATCATAGCATGCTTCAATTCATGTAATTGGAGTATCTCCACAAGATACTTAGATTAATCAATAACAAGCTCACAACATGGCATCATGAAGTTAACAGAAAACTGGAACATCATTTAGGCATGTTCATGGCAATGAAAACATGTCCTACAGGACATATGTAAGGCGTCAAATGGCATGGAATGATAGATCATAATATGGACATCAGAACATGTCAACTAGGCATCTCCAGATTATGCATGGATATGATGGTAGCATCAAGTTAACATGTCAACATAATGTAGCAGATTCAGACTTGGTAGAAAAACAGTCTCTAAAATCAGCAACAGCAAGTACCCTACTTTGCATGCATGTGCTAGTCACCACATGGCACATAAAAATACATGGATTGCACCACTGTAAAGATGGCATGAAGATGCTCCTAAAACATTTGGACATAATGCTCAAAAGATAAACACACAAAATGCTATGAAAAAGACAAAATAAACAAGTTACAACAATTTCTAGTAGACAACATAATTTAGCACTTTTGGAATGAGGATTAAGGCATCAAGATTAGCAGTAACATGCATGTAAACTATACCACCATGTAGAGCACTCACAGATGAACAATTTGATAAATTATGCATGCAAAATGGAGCAATATGCACAAAGTTACACCACTCCCAATAATGCAACATGATGCTGGAATTCCAGGGACTTTGCCATTTTCTGAAGAAAAAATAACCGAGCACAAAATAACTAAGTGGTGCACAGGGTGGGGAATAGTGGGCAGCTCACCACGTGGGCTTGGCCCGATTGAGGAGGAGACAGGCCGGGCCAGACAGGGTAATGGGGCTGGGCCGTGGGTGGCTGGCCGAGCCGGAGCAGGGCCCATGCGGGCGGGATGCGGGCGGGACGAGCAGCTCCTCAATTGTGGAGGACGGCGACTGTTGGGGATATAACTATTAGGTATGACCCGCCCGGGAGGGGCCGGTTCATCCCTGTAACGATCCATCTCAATGAAGCCCAAGACGCATGTGGTGGTTCATAGATGGGCTAGGTAGAGGGCCCAGACCCGAAGGCGGTTTAAGGCCCCTGATTATAAACCGCCATGTATGTAAACTTGTACTGTAAGGTATATGAGAAAGGTCACCGAGCCAGTCACATTGTATAAACCGTCCGGGACTCTGAGGGCTGTAGGGCGTCAACCCGTGTATATAAGGGGACGACCTAGCGGCGGCGTAGGACAAAAAATAGCAGATCGATGGCCGGATCAAGCGTATTCGCTCCCTGCTCATCGAAACCCTAGCAATACCAACTACAAACTGGACTAGGCTTTTACCTTCATCATAAGGGGCCGAACTAGTATAAACTCCTCGTGTCCTTTGTACTAATTAACCCCTTTAAGCTAACCTCATCGCGACGGCTCCACGACTAAGTCCTCACAGTAGGACATCTGCCGTGACAATTCCACGACAGTTGGCGCCCACCCTGGGGCTATCGCATGATGGTTTCGAGTTCTTAAAGGGAAGCTTCAAAGGGATCAAGGGATACGTTGTGGGCCGGATGACCAAGAATCGCCGCGGCAAGCTCTACATCGACGACACGGGCTGGGGCCCCGAGGCTGGCTCGATAGAGTACGGGTACTGGGTCCCCTTCGGCGGAATCCACGTCTTCATCGGCAAGATCAGTGAACCGGGCCCTGAGCCGAACATCTGCACCGACATCGTCCAGATGGCACAGCGTGCGAGACCCGCCCGGGTTCGGCCTGCCATGAATCGTATCTTCGTTGGATTTATCCATGGAGTGGAATCTAAGGATAGACCAGCGTCTGGTGATGAAACCGGAGTTCACTCTGATGGCAAGTCATCCACCGGTGAGACGGAGTCATTGTATCAACTGCCAGACGGCCGGCTTGGGGGCTGTTCCGACGGCGACAGTATTCCGGACCACTGTGAGCCACCGAATCGGGTTGCAATCTTCATGGCCCCGTGCAACATTCATCAACGGCAGCAGAGTTGATTTCCAGGTTAGCAGCGGCAGCGGCTGCCGGGGAAGGAGGCCCTGAGCACCGCCGGCTCAGGCTTTGACTGACTTGCTGGATAAGCTGACAACTCTGTTAATAGCGGTGGTTAACCCGACAGATCAAGATCAGCATAATGCAGCAATCACAAAGCTGTGTGATGAGATAGCGCAGGCAAAGGAGGAGCTAAATGCAGAAAATACCAAGATGCCCGAGGAGCGGGCCGCTTTGGATGCTCAGGCACAATGGATTCAATCACAATCTTACCGGCTGATGCTAGATCAGAACGCTTCCAATGAAGTCATGAGGAGGAGCATCAGACTCGTCTGCCTTCAGTTTATGAGGCAAGGAATCTCTTTAACACGCCAGGAGCAGGAACCAGTACGACAGTAGCAAACCGGGCCGAAGCACCAGGGACGGTGTCGGTGTGAAAACCGGCGGATCTCGGGTAGTGGGTCCCGAACTGTGCGTCTAGGCCGGATGGTAACAGGAGGCAGGGAACACGATATTTTACCCAGGTTCGGGCCCTCTTGATGGAGGTAAAACCCTACGTCCTGCTTGATTAATATTGATGATATGGGTAGTACAAGAGTAGATCTACCACGAGATCAAGGAGGCTAAACCCTAGAAGCTAGCCTATGGTATGATTGTTGTATATGATTGTATATTCTATCGACTAGCCTGGCCTCGGTTTATATAATGCACCAGAGGCCTAGGATAACAAGAGTCCTAGTCGAATACGCCGGTGGGGTGGAGTCCTTGTCTTGATTGCCAAGTCTTGTGGAATCTTCCTTGTATGCGGCAGCTGTCCGAACTGGCCCATGAGTATACGGCCATGGGGGGCCTCGGCCCAATCTAATAGATCGGGAGACGACGTGGTGAGTACCCCCTAGTCCAGGACACCGTCAGTAGCCCCCTGAACCGGTCTTCAAGTTAGGGACGCTCCTCGATTCTTCCGAACTGTTCTTCATCTTCGGTCGTCGGTCTTGAAAACTGGTTCAACAAATCTTCCCATCTTCGATCTTGAGGATCGCCAAAATGCATTTGACGAGTTTATACGTTGGGTATCCGAGGAGCCCCTTTAAGTTTCCGTCCTTTATCAATGCCTTATTATTTTTATGCCACACCTCGGGTTTGAAGTTGTTCCCGGGAGGCAGTGTCCTCTTGCATCCGAGCTCTAACGCCGGACTGTATTCGAGGTATCTTTTGCAGCCGAGCACCAATGTCGGACCGCTTCCTAGCTCTAACGCCGAAATGTATCCGAGCTCCAACACCGGACTATGTGTTCGAGCCCCAACGCCGGACTATATCCGAGGTGTCATATCACCTTGGTTCCAAAAAGTTTGAAGGAGTTTAGCCGAGCTTAACGCCTGAAATGCCCTCTACGGAGCCAGCCACTAGCGCCCGAGCTTTATGCCGGACTGCTTCCGAGGTGGTGCACCACCCCGAATGTGGGCCTATTTTTTTGAATATTTTTTGTTGGTGCAATTTATTCTCTACCAAGATATATAGCCAGTAGCCCTCAAGGTGTGTATCGGTCTAAAACCCGAGATGCACCTGAAGGATGACATAAGACCGCTGATCCCAGTAGCCGCTGAGACTCAGGTTGATTTGCAAAATCGGCCTGAGGATCAAGTCCAAGCTCGGCAGAATACTTCGGGACACTAAAAGCGGCGTGCTCAATCCTCGAGACTCAGGATGGGTGCGGCCGACCAAGCTGAGGATCAAAATCTCCTCGGCAACTATATTGCACTTAAAATTTTCTGCATTGAACAAGCAATGCAGTAGCCCCCGAGACACTGGTCGGGTGGCAACACCAGATCAGGGGATCGATGTGCCCCTTTAATATTTGTAAATAATAATCCCGAAGCCCAGTAGCCCCCGAGCCTTAATGCGGGCACGGGTGGCCGAATTAAGGATCAATATCCATAGTAAAATCACAAATTATGTGTAATGACTCTATGTATCCGAGTACTTTACGTCCTTAATGCTCGGATCCGCATTGTACAAAACTTTGTTGACCGACCATCGGCTTCCACCTCCTCGGCCAGTAGCCGAGGAGTGTTTGTCCTACTTTATAAAACCTTTATGAGGGCAAAGGTTTACAACAAACAAGGCAATCTAGACATACGGTTTTATAAACAAAGGTACGCAGAGAGTTATATTACTGTTTAACAGAAGAAATGTCTTCCAAAGAAAATAGTCCCGCTATCGGTTCCTTTCTTTGGGTTGTCATGGTAAGCATGATCATGAAACCTCAGCTCGAATGTAAGAGCAAAATATCGAGGATTTAGTTTGGGAGGCCAGTTAATAGCCCCCGGTAGTGTTCGGTGACAGTCGAGGTCAAGTCGTAAACACTTCGGCCAATGTTATGAACGGCCCGTCATAGTCATCGGATAGCTGACCAGTTTACGCTTATTGTGACAGTCAGTTTTCGGCTTTCTCCACTAAGGTGCTTGACCATGCGAGCTGGAAGCACAATCGCAGTGGTTCTCCCTTTGCACACCTAGCCGAACAAAACGGAACATAGGAAGCAAGTGCAGGAGCCGGGCAACCCAACTATTGACCGAAGACACAATTCGAAACCGATGCATATATAGCAATATCTGAGAATGTTTTTGCCAAATCCCTAAAGGTGTCCGGCGTTGCACTGCGAGACTAATGCTGGAAAAGCACAAATAGTTTAAAATTGCCAAAAAGCTTGGAAAACCAAGAAACGTCAGTAAAAACATGACGTCCGAACAAGATCAAGTGTTCGGTACCAATCTGAAAATTGGTCTTAGAAAAAAGAAGTGCTTCTGTCTTGCTTTAACATGATACATCCTATCTCAAGACTTCGAGCGGGTCAGCCTACGGCTTCAACCTCCTATCCCGAGGGCGGAGTACTTCTCACTATGCCAGTTTAGCAAACTAAACTCTAGCGGCTTTGAGAGAGAAATTAGGCTCCCCGGCTAGTGACCGCACACTCGCGTCGAAAAAAGGAGTGATAAATAATAATAAAACTTTGCAACGACTAAGAAGAAGAACACTTATTATAAAACGGCTCAAATAAACTTAAGAGCCCCCAAGTGACTTGGGTAGAAGAATGATTGCATGTACTGAAGTACTTATATCATATCTATGTTCAACCGAACTTTAAACGCGTCTTAACCGACCCTCGGCTTCTCCCTCTTCGGTCAAGGACCGAAAAGTGTTATGTACTCCATCGGTCGAGAATATCGACGGTGTTTCCAATAACCAGGCAATCAGGCCATAAGGCTGTAACAGACAAAGCGCGCTCAGGGAACTTATGCTATATTACCGTGAAGTGTAAGAAGCATCTTCGAAGAAAATAGTACCCCCACCGATACCTTTCTTCGGTGCTCATTGTTATTATGAGACTTGTGCAATAGATTTTTTGTACTCATGAGTTCCGTTGTGTGCCGACCATCATTGAAATCTATAAGAGCGCTAGCTTTCGGCTTCACCCAGTCTGAGGTTCGGCTCGGGTGACCCGATCGTGACAATCACAGAGGTGCTCCCTTTACTCCCTAGCCGAACAATCGGGAACGTAGGGGTAAACACAGGAGCGAGGCAACCCAGCTTGCAAATCGCTTAAGTCAATATGGTGCATATTGTGGCATAATACATGAACAAGGAATGAAGTCGTACAAGTATAATCATATGCAACAGGAAAACGCTTCATAAAGGAAGCCCCCAAGCAAACGGGTATTTGAATTTATGCGTCACAAACAAAGTTTGGACATGGAAATTTTTTACAAGCAACTTTTTTCCAAAAAAGTATAATGCTTCGTCGAACCAAACACAAGTTAGAAATTAAAGCTTTTGGCGTGAAAGCAACTTAGCTGGTTAATGTGTTCGGTATTGATGACGCGGTCCGAGCTTGATGCGGGGCAAGGTTCCATCCCCCAAGCTGGTCCCGAGGTGGCGGAGCGGAGAGCTCGACACTCCTAAGTGGTGACATAGCACGGTCAATGCAGGCCGGCAGAGTGATGTCGAAGTCCCCGGCATGGGGTAATGAGGTTTTGACGAAGCCCCTCGTCCAGCCGAGGTGACGCCAAAGGATATAGTCCGGCTGGATCATTTTCTTGTGCCACATAAAATAGTGCAAACCGGAGATAATAGTAATAATAAAAAAAATTGTTGCATAATCAATAATTTATGCAAAGTGAGTAATAAAAGAAATATGGCATGGCGTCGAGTCGATGTCGATGCAGGGCGTCGGCGTGATGCGGTAAGGGCGTGGCAAAGCCTGAATTCACAGGTCGGTCCGAGTTCCGGATGCGGCATTCGCCGGACTATGTACGGAGACTGACCGGACCACCATGCGACCGTCGTTAATGCGGCCACCATTTGATAGACCTGTGTACATATGATGGACAAACCAGAGTAATAATTCCTTGGGAAAAATTGAACCCAAACAAGCAAAAAATATTAGGATTAATAGCACCTGGTTTATTTGTTGTAGCAATCCGAAGGAAGGTAATTCCCAAAATTGGGACTCGATCCACACACCCGTTACCAGAGTAGGTTGATGAAGAGATGATGAAGCCCTCGGTCCAGCCGAGATGTCGAAGTAGGTCGGCGTGATGGACACCGGCTTGGAGGAGCAATAGTGCGGCCCTGCCGATGCAGGTCATGACGTGGTCAATGCCGGCTTCGTGAAGTGACCGCGCGGCGATGCCGGTATGCCCGCTCTGTGTAATCCGTGGGGCAGCGATGTTGGTGATGATTTATTCTTTGCGATGCCGAACTGTTGTTCAGCTTGCCGAGGTGATGATCCGAAGAAGTTGAGCTCGGCTCAATAAAGTGACGACGTGTCTAGCGCAGGTCGGGAGCCGTGGGGCAATATTGCCGGACTGGTTTGACACCAGCATGATATTGAAGATCATCTTCAAAAGATTTTAAAGTTAGTGGGATGTTTTCGGGAACACAACACAATAACCCATACAAAACTTCCTTCAAAACGGATGTCCGAAATCCCGTTCATAAAAAAGACGAACTCGGGTCGGATTCGTTTTCGCGCAGAAAACAGATCCAAAAAGTGATGCACTAATCGGAAGGTTCCCGGAGTTTGGACGGTCGGATCGAGCTGAAATTCGGAGGGGTGGTAGATATAGGAATTCCTCGGCCGGTCAACGGTTGCATCTTCCAAAGGACGTCCGAGCTAGAAGCTGGACACCACGCCCTAAACTCGTCCAGATTCCCGTCCAGATTTGACAGGGCTCCGGTATGTCGCGGATTGCCAAAGATTCCTCCATCGGAACTAGACAAAATTTTCCAGGATTGTTGTAGACCCAATTCTGCACAATCCCACCAAAGCAATCGTTAAAATGATACTTGAGGAGGCGGTGACGGCGGATACAAGTTCGCTGTCCAGAAAAATAGCACGGTCGCCCGAGGGCAATGTTGACTTGAGCCCCCGGGATCCCTGGATGGTACCTCCATGATCTTGATAGAGATCGGAGTTGGCATTGATGAAGGCCCTCGTCCGAACATGGTGATCCAAACACGGGGCGCAATTCTTGGTCGAACCAAGGTGACCAGTCAAACTGGTGATGAAGACGCCGAAGTCGCAGTTGATCTGCAGGCAAGCCATCGATCCTTTTGTCGATCACATAGTGGAACTCTCAATGAAAGCATCAATGTCGGTGTCAAAACCGGCGGATCTCGGATAGTGGGTCCCGAACTGTGCGTCTAGGCCGGATGGTAACAGGAGGCAGGGAACACGTTGTTTTACCAAGGTTCGGGCCCTCTTGATGGAGGTAAAACCCTACGTCCTGCTTGATTAATATTGATGATATGGGTAGTACAAGAGTAGATCTACCACGAGATCAAGGAGGCTGAACCCTAGAAGCTAGCCTATGGTATGATTGTTATATATGATTGTATATTCTATCGACTAGCCCGGTCTCGATTTATATAATGCACCAGAGGCCTAGGATACCAAGAGTCCTAGCCGAATACGCCGGTGGGGTGGAGTCCTTGTCTTGATTGCCAAGTCTTGTGGAATCTTCCTTGCATGCGGCAGCTGTCCGAACTGGCCCATGAGTATACGGCCATGGGGGGCCTCGGCCCAATCTAATAGATCGGGAGACGATATGGTGACTACCCCCTAGTCCAGGACACCGTCAGACGGGTATGCCGATTCAGCCGCGCACGACGGACCTGCCTCGTCAGAACAATAACCCTCCGCAGCACGTGCCGACGCCACCGGGTCATTACTCTAACCCTTTGGATAACATGATTTCAGCGACATCACGATTGGTGGCTATCCCGGTTGAAGGCGAGTCACCAGCGGTGGTTGAAACACGGAGGGCTAGAGATCTCCTTCAGACAGCACTGGTTCAGCAGCAGGCTTATTCTTACAACCGTGATAGGGTTCATTCGACCCCTCGCCCAAGCCGGAGCTACATCAGACATATTGATGAGCCGACTGTATCAAGCAGTGGGCGGAACCATGACCCGCCCCGTGGACATGACCCAGAGGTCGGCGGTGCTAATGCTCATAATGTAGTGGATCAAGGTAGAGCGCGTCGAGAGGCCGAGTGATAACCCACAATTATAGGGGATCACAACAACTTTCGAGGGTATAGTATTCAACCCAAATTTATTGATTCGACACAAGGGAAGCCAAAGAATATTCTCAAGTATTAGCAGCTGAGTTGTCAATTTAACCACACCTGGAAACTTAGTATCTGCAGCAAAGTGTTTAGTAGCAAAGTAATATGATAGTGGTGGTAGCGGCAACAAAAGTAAAGATAGCAAAAGTAATGTTTTTGGTATTTTGTAGTGATTGTAACAGTAGCAGCGGGAAAGTAAATAAGCGAGAACCAGTATATGGAAAACTCATAGGCACCGGATCAGTGATGGATAATTATGCCGGATGCGGTTCATCATGTAACAGTCATAACATAGGGTGACACAGAACTAGCTCCAATTCATCAATATAATGTAGGCATGTATTCCGTATATAGTCGCACGTGCTTATGGAAAAGAACTTGCATGACGCCTTTTGTCCTACCCTCCTGTGACAGCAGGGTCCTATTGAAAACTAAGGGATATTAAGGCCTCCTTTTAATAGAGAACCAGAACAAAGCATTAGCACATAGTGAATACATGAACTCCTCAAACTATGGTCATCACCGGGAGTGGTCCCGATTATTGTCACTTCGGGGTTGCCGGATCATAACACATAGTAGGTGACTATAGACTTGCAAGATAGGATCAAGAACTCACATATATTCATGAAAACATAATAGGTTCAGATCTGAAATCATGGCACTCGGGCCCTAGTAACAAGCATTAAGCATAGCAAAGTCATAGCAACATCAATATCAGAACATAGTGGATACTAGGGATCAAACCCTAACAAAACTAACTCGATTACATGATAAATCTCATCCAACCCATCACCGTCCAGCAAGCCTACGATGGAATTACTCACGCACGGCGGTGAGCATCATGAAATTGGTGATGGAGGATGGTTGATGATGATGACGACAACGAATCCCCCTCTCCAGAGCCCCGAACAGACTCCAGATCAGCCCTCCCGAGAGGTTTTAGGGCTTAGCGGCGGCTCCGTATCGTAAAACGCGATGATTTATTCTCTTTGATTTTTTTCTCTCCGAAAGCAAATATATAGAGTTGGAGTTGGCGTCGGAGGGCATCCAGGGGCCCAAGAGGTAGGGGGCGCGCCCTAGAGGGGGGGCGCCCCCACCCTCGTGGACAGGGTGTGGGCCCCCTGGTCTTCATCTTTGGCGAGGATTTATTATTATTTTTTCTAAGATGTTCTGTGGAGTTTCAGGTCATTCCGAGAATATTTGTTTTCTGCACATAAAACAACATCATGGCAATTCTGCTGAAAACAGCGTCAGTCCGGGTTAGTTCCATTCAAATCATACAAGTTAGAGTCCAAAACAAGGGCAAAAGTGTTTGGAAAAGTAGATACGATGGAGACGTATCAACTCCCCCAAGCTTAAACCCTTGCTTGTCCTCAAGCAATTCAGTTGACAAACTGATAGAAAGAAAGAAAAACTTTTACAAACTCTGTTTGCTCTTGTTGTTGTAACTATGTCAAGACAGTATTCAAGTTTTCAGCATATAGCATAACTAACCACATTTGCAATAACTCTCAGGTGTCATGATTACTCATATCAACAACATAATCAACTAGCAAGCCATAATAATAAATCTCGGATGATAACACTTTCTCGAAACAATCATAATATGATATAACAAGATGGTATCTCGCTAGCCCTTTCTGAGACCGCAAAACATAAATGCAGTGCACCTTTAAAGATCACAGACTGACTAGACATTGTAATTCATGGTAAAAGAGATCCAATCATAGTCACACCCAATATAAATTAATAGTGATGAATGCAAATGACAGATGTGCTCTCCAGCTAGTGCTTTTTAATAAGAGGGTGATGACTCAACATAAAAGTAAATGGATAGGCCCTTCGCAGAGGGAAGCAGGGATTTGTAGAGGTGCCAGAGCTCGGTTTTGAAATAGAGATAAATTGTATTTTGAGCGATATACTTTCATTGTCAACATAACAACTAAAAGATGGCGATATCTTCCATGCTAAACACATTATAGGCGGTTCCCAAAAAGAATGGTAAAGTTTATACTCCCCCTCCACCAACAAGCATCAATCCATGACTCGCTCGAAACAATGAGTGTCTCCAACATACATCAAGTCCCAGGGGGAGTTTTATTTGCAATTAATTTTGATTTAGTTTGCATAAAGCATGGGACTGGGCATCCCGGTGACCAGCCATTTTCTCGTGAGTGAGGAGCGGAGTCCACTCCTCTTGAGAATAACCCGCCTAACACGGAAGATAAGGACAGCCTTGGTTGATACATGAGCTATTCGAGCATATGAAACAGAATGTTTATTTGAAGGTTTAGAGTTTGGCACACATAAATTTAGTTGGAACGGAAGGTAGATACCGCATATAGGAAGGTATAGTGGACTCATCTCGAATAACTTTGGGGTTTAAGGGATTGGATGCACAAGCAGTATTCCCGCTTAGTACAAGTGAAGGCTAGCAAAAGACTAGGAATCGACCAACTAGAGAGCGACAACACCCATGTACACGCATTAAAATTAATAAACATTGGATGTAAGCATGAGTAGGATATAATCCACCATGAACATAAATATCGTGAAGGCTATGTTGATTTTCTTTCAACTACATGCATGAACATGTGCCAAGTCAAGTCACTTAAATCATTCAAAGGAGGATACCACCCCATCATACCACATCATAACCATCTCAATAGCATGTTGGCACACAAGGTAAACCATTATAACTCACAGCTAATCAAGCATGGCACAAGCAACTATGATCTCTAATTGTCATTGCAAACATGTTTATTCATAATAAGCTGAATCAAGAACGAGGGGCTCATCATATTTACAAAAACAAAAGAGGTCGAGTTCATACCATCTTTTCTCATCTCAGTCAGCCCATCATATATCATCATAATTGCCTTTCACTTGCACGACCGAACAATTTAAATAATAATAAGAGTGCATGTTCATTGGACTAAGCTGGAATCTGAGAGCATTCAATAAATAGGAGAAGACAAGGCAATATGGGCTCTTGGTTAAATCAAGAATAATGCATATAAGAGCCACTTCAACAATTTAATTATGGTCTTCTCCTACTGACCCCAAAGAAAAGAAAAGAAATAAAACTATTTACATGGGAAAGCTCCCAACAAGCAAAAGAAGAACGGGAAATATTTTTGGGTTTTCTTTTTAATTATTACTACTACAGCAGAAAAATAAACTACTACTATTGTTTTTTGGTTTTTCTTAAGGTTTAACAAGCACACGAGAACAAAGCAGGAAAAAGAAAATAAACTAGCATGGATATTACAGTGAAAGAGTATGAGCACCGACATCTAGTAATGGGTGTGTGTGAGCATAAATGTAATGTCGGTGAGAAATACGTACTACCCCAAAGTTAGGCTTTTGGCCTAGGTTGGTCTATCGCCAGGGATAGCATGGAGGGTACCCATAGGTGTAGCTGGGGTCGTACTACGACGAAGAATAGTTGGGATCATACTGTGATGAAGAAGAAGACTCTGACTGCCACTGGCTGACAATCATCTCTCGATCCCAAGAATAAACAGATTGTCGTGGAGGCTCATCTTGTGGTTCCTGTTCCGGGGCTAGTGCAGGATTCTTGTAAGCTTGGACGGCAACCCACGTAACGAGGTAGGGTCCTACAAAATTAAACAAAGAAGGAGCAGGCAACGTAATAGTTTCAGGATAATGTTTATCAAAGTATAACTTATATTTGAGTTCTCCATTCCTGTCCTTAACAAGAAAATCATGAGCTATCATGCTCTTATAGTCTAGATAAGCATTAGGCAGCAATTTTTCTTCTTTCTCATAATGCCTAATAGCTATGTTTAAGTGTGCAGCAAGGCGAGAAGCATAAATGCCTCCAAAGATGGGGCCTTTAGTACGGTTCAGACTCAACCGCCTAGCAATAATTCCGCCCATACTGACAGTGTTGTTGCGGTATAAACCATGGAACAGAATAATAATATCAGGAACACTAAGGTTCCCACAGTTCCCACGACCAATCAAGCATCGACTAGCAAATAAAGAAAAATACCGTAACACAGGAAAATGTATGCTAGTGATTCTTGCATCAGAAACCTTCCTGGTTTCTCCCATAGAGATAAGGTTAATAAATGGTTCCAAGTCTTTAAGAGGTGGTTCCTCTAAGATACCATCAAGAGGTATGTTGCAGACTGCGCAAAATTCAGACAATGGCATTTTCTTCACAACGTCATATAAATGAAACTCTACTGAAGGAGGTGACTCTTTAGGGAAAAAGTAGAAGTTTTGCACACAAGTATTTGTGAGTAAGAGATACTGTGGACGTTGGTCGCGGACGAAGTCAGTGAGGCCAGCATTCTTAATCAATGAATAGAAATTCTCATAAATCCCGGCCTCTCCCAAGAAATTATCAGAAGGCCATTCACCCGGCCGGATCTCCGCGGTACGAGGCAAATTATATTTGGGCATCTGGGCTTCTTCATTTTGTTTATCCTTTGAGCTTCGGCTCGATGAACCCCTAAAAAATCTCCTCATTATTTTTCTGAAATAATCTAAAAAATTTAGTAACTTCAAACAAAAGTGAACCAACTTCAATAAAACTGATAGCAACTACTCCTACAAGTGCCTAGAGCCTAAATCAAGCATTAGAACTACTTGGAACCATATAAATTTGACATGCAAGCTCAAGAACATGGTCACCTATGCAGCACAAATTTGCAAATAATAAAGCACTAGAACAAAAACTAATTGGACCAATGGAGGAGTCACATACCAAGGAACAATCTCCCCAAGCAGTTTTGCGAGAGGTGCTTTGAGCAAGGAGATCGAAAATCACAACAAAAGTGGCTGGAACTCGTGCTTGAGTTGGTTTTTCGGGTTTGTGTGAGACAGATGAAGAAGATGGGTGCTGGGATAAGTGGAGGATGGCCACCATGGGCCCACGAGGTAGGGGGGCGCGCCCTAGAGGGGGGGGGCGCCCACCACCCTCGTGGCCAGGTGGCAACTCCTCCCGCGGTAATTTTTGCACAGTAAATCCTCAAATATTCCCGAAAAAATCATATTAAATTGGCATGTCATTCTGAGGACTTTATTTTTGGGATATTTTTATATTGCACGGATAAGTCAGCAAACAGACAGAAAAATACTATTTTTACTTTATTTCTACTAATTAATAGAAAATATAGAGAGGGTACAGAAGGTTGTGCTTCTAGTTTCATCCATCTCATGCTCATCAAAAAGAATCCACTAACAAGGTTGATCAAGTCTTGTTAACAAACTCATTCCGATAATCATGAAACTATAGAAATTTCGAATAACACTAGGTTACCTCAACGGGGATATGCACATCCCCAATAATAAGTATATCATATTTCTTCTTGACAGTAGGAAGAGGAAATTCAAAACCTCCAAATATAATCGATGAAATTTTTGCAATGGAGTTGATACTATGAACTTGAGGTTGTTTCCTCGGAAAGTGTACCGTATGCTCATTACCATTAACATGAAAAGTGACATTGCCTTTGTTGCAATCAATAACAGCCCCTGCAGTATTAAGAAAAGGTCTTCCAAGAATAATAGACATACTATCATCATCGGGAATATCAAGAATAACAAAGTCCGTTAAAATAGTAACGTTTGCAACCACAACAGGCACATCCTCACAAATACCGACAGGTATAGCAGTTGATTTATCAGTCATTTGCAAAGATATTTCGGTAGGTGTCAGCTTATTCAAGTCAAGTCTACGATATAAAGAGAGAGGCATAACACTAACACCGGCTCCAAGATCACATAAAGCGGTTTTAATATAATTTCTTTTAATGGAGGAAGGTATAGTAGGTACTCCGGGATCTCCAAGTTTCTTTGGTATTCCACCCTTAAAAGTATAATTACCAAGCATGGTGGAAATCTCAGCTTCCGGTATCTTTCTTTTATTAGTAATGATATCCTTCATATATTTAGCATAAGGATTTGTTTTGAGCACATCAGTTAATCGCATACGCAAAAAGATAGGCCTAATCATTTTAGGAAAGCGCTCAAAATCCTCATCATCCTTTTTCTTGGATGGTTTTGGAGGAAAAGGCATGGGTTTCTGAACCCAAGGTTCCCTTTCTTTACCATGTTTCCTAGCAACAAAGTCTCTTTTATCATAATGTTGATTCTTTGATTGTGGGTTATCAAGATCAACAGCAGGTTCAATTTCTACATCATTGTCATTACTAGGTTGAGCATCATCATGAACATCATCATTAATATTTTCACTAGGTTCATGTTCATTAACAGATTGTGTTTCAGCATCAGACATAGATATATCATTTGGATTATCAGGTGGTTCAGCAATAGGTTCACTAGAAGTTTGCATAGTTCTATCATTTTTCTTCTTCTTCTTTTTAGAAGAACTAGGAACATCAATATTATTTCTTTGAGAATCTTGCTCGATTCTCTTAGGGTGGCCTTCAGGATACAAAGGTTCCTGAGTCATTCTACCAGTTCTAGTAGCCACTCTAACAGCATAATCATTTTTCTTACTATTCATTTCATCAAGCACTTCTTTTTGAGCCTTAGGTACTTGTTCTACTTGAGTGGTAACCATAGAAGCATGTTTTCTAACAAGTTTAAGTTCACCTTTAATATTAGCCATATAATCACCCAAGCGTCTAATCATATAAGCATTTTCTTTTAATTGTCTACCAAAATAAGCATTGAAGTCGTCTTGCTTAAACATAAAGTTATGAAACTCATCCAAGCACTGACTAACAATTTTAGTAGGAGGGACCTCAGATTTATCATATCTATAGAGAGAATTTACCTTTACTACCTGTGTCGGGATATCGGGATTCTTCAGTAAATAAAGGATTGAGATCATATGTTTCTTCAACAGGCGGTATATTAAGACCATGTATTTCTTCAATAGGAGGTAAATTCTTAACATCTTCAGTTTTAATACCTTTTTCTTTCATAGATTTCTTTTCCTCTTGCATATCTTCGGGACTGAGGAATAGAACACCTCTCTTCTTCGGAGTTGGTTTAAGAATAGGCTCAGTAATTGGAGCAGGAGTTGGCTCCGGAGCTGGCTCAGGAGGTGCCCAATTATTTTCATTTGTCAACATATTATTCAATAGAATTTCAGCTTCATCCAGTGTTCTTTCCCTGAAAAGAGAACCAGCACAACTATCCAGGTAATCTCTGGAAGCATCAGTTAATCCATTATAAAAGATATCAAGTATTTCAGGTTTCTTAAGAGGATGATCAGGCAAGGCATTAAGTAACTTGAGAAGCCTCCCCCAAGCTTGTGGGAGACTCTCTTCTTTAATTTGCACGAAGTTGTATATTTCCCTCAAAGCAGCTTGTTTCTTATGAGCAGGGAAATATTTAGCAGAGAAGTAATAAATCATATCCTAGGGACTACGCACACAACCAGGATCAAGTGAATTAAACCATATCTTAGCATCACCTTTTAATTAGAACGGAAATATTTTGAGTATATAAAAGTAACGCGGTCTCTCATCATTAGTAAACAGGGTGGCTATATCATTTAACTTAGTAAGATGTGCCACAACAGTTTCAGATTCATAGCCATAAAACGGATCAGATTCAACCAAAGTAATTATATCAGGATCAACAAAGAATTCATAATCCTTATCAGGCCCACATATAGGTGAAGTAGCAAAAGCAGGGTCGGGTTTCATTTTATCTATAAGTGATTCTTTGTTCCATTTAACTAATAACCTATTAAGTTCATATCTATCCCTGCAAGCTAAAATAGCAGCAGAAGATTCCATATCAAAAAGATAGCCCTCAGGAATAACAGGCATATTTTCATCATCACTTTCATCATCGTATTCAGATTCAATAATTTCTTTTTCTCTAACCCAAGCAATTTGTTCGTCAAGAAATTCACCAAGGGGCACAGTAGTATCAGGCATAGAAGCAGTTCATCATAAGTATCATGCATAGCAGAAGTGGCATCATCAATAACATGCGACATATCGGAACAAATAGCACAAGCAGGTTTAGGTGTCGCTAGCCTACTCATAACAGAAGGTGAATCAAGTGCAGAGCTAGATGGCAGTTCCTTACCTCCCCTCATAGTTGAGGGATAAATTGTTGTCTTAGCGTCTTTCAAGTTCTTCATAGTGTCCAGTAGATATAAATCCCAAGTGACTCAAAGAATAGAGCTATGCTCCCAGGCAACGTCGCCAAAAATTTGTCTTGATAACCCACAAGTATAGGGGATCGCAACAGCTTTCGAGGGTTGAGTATTCAACCCAAATTTATTGATTCGACACAAGGGGAGCCAAAGAATATTCTCAAGTATTAGCAGCTAAGTTGTCAATTCAACCACACCTGGAAACTTAGTATCTGCAGCAAAGTGTTTAGTAGCAAAGTAATATGATAGTGGTGGTAGCGGCAACAAATGTAATGTTTTTGATATTTTGTAGTGATTGTAACAGTAGCAGCGGGAAAGTAAATAAGCGAGAACCAGTATATGGAAAATTCGTAGGCACCGGATCAGTGATGGATAATTATGCCGGATGCGGTTCATCATGTAACAGTCATAACATAGGGTGACACAGAACTAGCTCCAATTCATCAATATAATGTAGGCATGTATTCCTTATATAGTCATACGTGCTTATGGAAAAGAACTTGCATGACATCTTTTGTCCTACCCTCCCGTGGCAGCGGGGTCCTATTGGGAACTAAGGGATATTGAGGCCTCCTTTTAGTAGAGAACCGGAACAAAGCATTAGCACATAGTGAATACATGAACTCCTCAAACTATGGTCATCACCCGGAGTGGTCCCGATTATTGTCACTTCGGGGTTGCCGGATCATAACACATAGTAGGTGACTATAGACTTACAAGATATGATCAAGAACACACATATATTCATGAAAACATAATAGGTTCAGATCTGAAATCATGGCACTCAGGCCCTAGTGACAAGCATTAAGCATAGCAAAGTCATAGCAACATCAATCTCAAAACATAGTGGATACTAGGGATCAAAACCCTAACAAAACTAACTCGATTACATGATAAATCTCATCCAACCCATCACCGTCCAGCAAGCCTACGATGGAATTACTCACGCACGGCGGTGAGCATCATGAAATTGGTGATGGAGGATGGTTGATGATGACGACAACAACAAATCTCCCTCTCCGGAGCCCCGAATGGACTCCAGATCAGCCCTCCCGAGAGGTTTTAGGGCTTTGCGGTGGCTCCGTATCGTAAAACGCGATGATTTCTTCTCTCTGATTTTTTTCTCTCCGAAAGCAAATATATAGAGTTGGAGTTGGCATCGGAGGGCATCCAGGGGGCCCACGAGGTAGGGGGGCGCGCCCCCCACCCTCATGGAAAGGGTGTGGGCCCCCTGGTCTTCATATTTGGCGAGGATTTTTTATTATTTTTTCTAAGATGTTCCGTGGAGTTTCAGGTCATTCCGAGAATATTTGTTTTTTGCACATAAAACAACATCATGGCAATTCTGCTGAAAACAGTGTCAGTCCGGGTTAGTTCCATTCAAATCATACAAGTTAGAGTCCAAAACAAGGGCAAAAGTGTTTGGAAAAGTAGATACGACGGAGACGTATCACCGAGATGGCGGCTCAGTATGCGGCTCGTCAACCAAGTCCGGTTCGTCCAATCACCTCTGTGGAGCCAGGTATGACCTTTAGAAAGTTGAGCGTGCCATGCTTGGTGCCGGATCTGCGTAATGAGTGCCTGCCCAAGGATTTTAAAGGTCCTCGCAAGGTGCCTAACTATACAACCGATTTAAGTCCGGAGGCATGGATTGAGAGTTATGAGATGGCCATGGAGTTACTGGATGTCAGCGAGGCTGCATGTGCTAAATATTTCCCCTGATGTTAGAAGGAACAACCCGCACTTGGTTGAAGGGTCTCTCTGCCAACTCCACCGGGTCATGTGCCGAGTTAAAGGCCCGGTTCATCCAGAACTTCAAACACACATGCAAACAACCCATGTCAATTGTGGATCTGGCCTCCTGTGTTCAAGAAGAAGGTGAGTCAACAACCCATTGGGTGCGCTGGGTCTCAACAATCTTGCACTCGTTGGATCGCATCAATGCCGACTCAGCAGTGTTGATGTTGGAGAACAATTGTCGTTTAATGCCCTTAAAGCAGAAGCTAGGGTGGCTCAAACGTCATTGGACATGGGGACGCACATGGCGGCTCTCGTTAAGTATGCTAATTTTGATAGTACCAAGGACCCCGAGTCTGATGATGAAAAGCCGGGGAAGGGAAGAAAGAACGGCAATGCTAAGGGGCAGCAGTATAACCAGGGAGGCAATGGTAAGCGCAGGGCTGATAATAGTTTTGACTTTGTGGCTAACACCAATGCACAGAATAATGGTCAGCATATTAAGGGTAAACCGCCCCCACGGGCCGGAGGATCCGGTATCAATCTTGAGCATATGTTAAATCAGCCCTGCCCAAAACATGGTACGAAAGAGAGACCATCCGGGCACCTCTAGAAAGATTGTCACATTATGAAAGAATACAAGAATTTCAATCATTTCCAAGACAGTCATGGGCCAGGTGGTGGTTCTGGATCCGGCTTTCACGGTCCGGGTTACGCGGTGGCGGTTCTAGCTTTGGATTCCAGGGAAATCAAAGTAATCACGGCAATCAGGGTGGTTACAACCAGCAGAGTAATCAGTGGGGTCAACAACAACAACAGTATGGTTATTAGAGCAACCCGAAGCAGTTGAATAGTGGGCAATATCATGTTTTTACTACTAGCTTGTGTAAACATGATCACAAGCTTCATAGGAGGTCAGTCAATGCTGTTGAGCCGGCGGTTCCACGTTACCTGCGTTGGTCTGAGTAGCCCATCGTGTGGAGTAGGGAAGATCACCTGCATTGGGTTGATAATCCGGGCCATTTGGCTTTGGTGGTCACACCTCAGGTTGGAGGGCATAAATTTACCAAAGTACTTATGGACAGAGGGAGCATCATCAATATCCTTTATTATGAAACTTTCCGTCGCATGGGTTTGACTGATAAAAATCTTAAGCCATCAAACACTGTTTTCCATGGTGTAGTGCCTGGTAAGTCGGCATATCCAGTTAGTAAGATAGCTCTGGAAGTCATTTTTGGGGATGATCGTGATTCTAGGTCGGAGACATTGACCTTTGAAGTGGTCAAGATCCACAGCCCATATCATGCTCTGTTTGGATGGTCGGCTTATGCCAAGTTCATGGTGCAGCCGTGTTACGTGTATCTGCAGCTCAAGATGCCGGGTCACCAAGGAACCATTACAGTGCATGGAAGCTGTAAGATAGCTTTGGAATGTGAAGAAGGGGATGCAACTTATGTTGAGTCGGTTTGTGCGACGAAGAAATTAAAATTTTACGACCCGACGGATATGACATCTTTGAAAAAGCCAACCACAGAGCATGATCCGGTTTTAAAGTTTAAATCGACAGACAATACCAAGATGGTTGATTTTGTCCCTGGCGACTTATCCAAGTAGTTCAGCATCAGTGCTAATATGGATCCGAAATAGGAAAGCACGTTCATCGAGTTCATCCGTGAGAACCGGGACATCTTTGCGTGGAAGCCTTCAGACATGCCGGGTGTACCAAGAGAACTCGCTGAGCACACTCTCAACATTGATCCAAAATTTAAGCCGGTTAAATAGTTTCTTCACTGGTTTAATGAGGAGAGGCGGAAGGCCATTGGAGAGGAAGTAGCCCGGCTCTTGGCAGCTGGGTTTATCATTGAAGTTTTTCATCCAGAGTGGTTGGCTAACCCGATGCTAGTACTTAAGAAGAACATCACTTGGCGCATGTGTGTGGATTACACGGATTTAAACAAAGCTTGTCAGGCTGATCCTTTTGCTCTCCCTCGTATTGATCAGATATTGATGTTACGGCGGGTTCTGAGCGTTTGAGTTTTTTGGATGCTTATTCTAGTTATCATCAGATCAAGATGGCCATTAAGGACAAGGAGAAGATAGCTTCCATAACTACTTGTGGAGCCTTCTGCTATGTGTCTATGCCTTTTGGGCTCAAGAGTGCCCAGGCGACTTACCCGAGATGTGTGAAAAAATGCCTTCATAACCAAATCGGGCATAATGTTCATGCTTATGTGGATGACATTGTGGTAAAGTCCAGAGAGAAGGAGACGTTGATAAATGACCTGAAGGAAACCTTTGATAATCTCTGGGTTAATAAGATGATGCTTAACCCGGCTAAATGTGTTTTCGGAGTGCTAGCAGGCAAACTCTTGGGGTTTTTGGTGTCTAACAGAGGTATTGAAGCTAACCCGGAGAAGATCAAAGCCATCACTTCACTGGCTAAACTAGCGTGTATCAATGATGTGCAACGCCTGGCGGGTCGTATGGCGGCGTTGAGCCGGTTGGGAGAGAAGGCTATCCCTCTGTATCAGATGATGAAAAAGACAGATAATTTTGTCTGAAGTGATGCTGCTAATACAATGTTTGAGGATTTGAAAAAGCAGTTAGCTGATCCGCCTGTGCTTGCCGCCCCTATTGTTAAAGAGCCTTTGTTGTTATATGTGGCTGCTAATAGTCGGGCTGTCAGTGTGGCTATTGTGGTGGAAAGGAAGGAAGCAGGAAAGGAGTATCTAGTTCAAAGGCTGTTTTATTATATCACTGAGGTGCTTATTGAGTCTAATCAAAGATATCTGCACTGGCAGAAGCTTGTATATGGGGTGTTCTTGGCCAGCCAAAAGCTTAAACACTATTTTCTGGGTCATCCCATCACTGTGGTTAGCTGTGCTCCTTTGGGAGATATCATCCCAAACAGGGAGGCAAATGGCTGGGTTGCTAAGTGGGCTATTGAGCTTGGAACTCACGGGTTAAAATATGTGCATCGCACGGGCATCAAGTCTCAGGCGCTGGTGGATTTCATAAATGACTGGATAGAGCCGCAGATGCGAGAGGAAAAGCCAGAAAACACGTATTGGACTATTCACTTTGATGGGTCTAGGCAATTGGAGGGCTCGGGGGCTAGAGTTATTCTTGCTTCCCCTCGAGGTGATAAATTTTGTTATGTTCTCCGTTTGATGTTTCCCTATACTAACAATGCAGCTGAGCATGAGGCCCTGCTCCACGGTCTTCGGATGGCTAAGGAGATGAATTTCAGCCGAGTTAGGTGCTTTGGTGTCACAGCCCTAGATTATTGCTTGTATTAGTTGCATCATAGAGCACTCATGCATCATGATTCCAAGATGTCCTTTCGCAATGATTGAGAATTTTGGCAAGAGCTATATATCAAACCAGAATTTAGGAACATTTTTAAGGATTTATTTTTGGGACTTTGAATTTAAATCAATAGCTATTTGAATTTGAGTTATATTCATATAACTAGAATATAATTTCAAATATCTTTGAAACATTTTATGTGCATTTGGAAATGTCCATTGTGCAACATAAAATTATTCAAAGGGTTTTGTCACTGTTTTGAAATTGCTTTGAATTTTGAACAGTGGCAGAATATTAAACAACAGAAAACATAACATAAAAAAAACAGAGCGACCTTACCTGGCACTCACCTGGGCAGCCCACATGGCCAGTCCACTTGGCGGCCCAGCCCACCAGGGGCACCGCTGTCTTCAATCTCTGCCTACTGGCAGAGGCATCTCGACGAGCCCGTACCCGAGCCTCCACCTCCTGCTTCAGCCGCGCAGCCCCGACCCCTCCAGACGTGCCACGGAGACGCCCCGAGACCCCTCTCTCCTCTTCCTCACTCGTTACTCTCTCTCCCCTCCTCTGGTTCTCTCACCCTCGTTGTTCCCTACCTCACGAACCGCGCCGCCGCCGCCGACGAGCTCCACCACGGCCGCAACCACTCCCTCGCTCCCTCTCCGTGTCCCCGAGATCCGCCTCGCCGTCCTCTTCCTCATCGCCGAGACGCACGACACCGGGAGCCCCGTACCGTCGTCCTCGCCTGCTTCTTAAACCCTCGGTCGTGAAGATCTCCAGCAACCACACGCCGCCGTCAGCGCGTCCCCGAGCCCGCTAAGCTGCTCTACCGACCCGATGTGAGCTCCGCCACACTCTCCCCCTAACCCCGTCGTCTTTTGCGTCTGCCAGCTAGCCCCGCCGACGAAGCCGAGCACCGGCCACCGCCATGGTTGCCGTGGCCATCGTCTCCGGCCACACCGCAGCCTCCCGCATGATCCCCTGGATGCGCGCGAGGATGGGCATCCCTCTGGTGCCTCCATCGCATCATGCCGAGCCATGTAGCGCCGTCCCGAGCAACTACGGCGATCCTCTGTCGTCTGGTTTGGTCGCCGGCGTCCAACTCCCGTGGCTGGTGACGTGGCACCATCATTAGCGCCTAACTAACCCCCCATAGAGTCACTGACAGTGGTACCCGCATGTTTAACTCAGCGGCCTAATTTTCCTGGTTAAGATTAGTTTATAACCCAGCGGGACCCACTTGCCAGAGTTGACCGTGCTGACTTGGCAGTTGACTGACCCCACACGTCAGGTCTGACCTGGACTAGCACCATTGCCCTTCTGACCTCATGGTTATGTCATGCTGACGCAGTAAATAATCTATGTATTTAAAATAATTCAGAAATTCCAGAAATTAGTTAAAACTTCTAAAAATCATAGAAATTCAACCGTAGCTTGGAATGAAATAATTTATATATGAAAAATGATCAGAAAAATCCAATCTATCCATCTGTGGCATTTTCATGCATGTTAGAACAACTTGTAGCTGCTGAATTGGAAAAATCAATAAATGGCATTTGAAATGCCTTACATGGAGTTTGAATTTAAACCTTTGGTTCAAACTAACTTCATTTAATATGGTTGCTAGCTGCATTAGCCCAAACATCATACATCAGATTGTTGCATTGCATTGATTCTGTTCTTCCTTGTTTGCCGGTGTTTGTCCCCTCTCAATAGACGTGGTGTCGACGATGTGTTCGATGACACCGATGAAGAGCTATAATATCTTCAGAAGTGCCAGGCAAGCAAAACCTCGTTGTTCATTTCGATACAATCACACTCTCTCGCTCCTGCTCTCTTTTACAGCATTAGGACAACGACGTTTCAACTGTGACATGCTGCGGTAGCTGAACCCCTTTCCTCTGCATGACCTGTCATTGCCACAGTAAATAGATGAAACCCACTAGCATGAGTAGGAGTTGTTTGAGCCCTGATGTGCCTACTCATTCATGCTTGTTTGTCATGCCTGCTACTACTTAGAGTTGAGTCAGGTCCGATCCATCAGGGATGAATTGGAAAGTTGTGAACATGTCCTACTATTGAGAGCTAAGTGTGTGAACACGATTTGGTAAAGGTAGTGGTGAGAGGCCATATAGGAGTACATGGTGGGTTGTCTCATTGAAACCGCCCTCAGGAACTGAGTTCTGTGTTTGTGATCCATGAACAGTTACTACCACACATTGGGCTCCGGGCCCTCCAAGCTCTCTCGACTTATTAATCAACCTGATCTTGGAGTTGAAACTAGTTTTTGGTGTTTGTAGGTAGTGTTAGTAGTCTACCAAGTGGCACCTGGTACAGGTGGGCTTGGGACAGACTAGGCACAGTGGCATGGTGTACCAAGTGGCACCCGGATGGTGGGCTTGGGAAGCCTGCTCACATCGTTTGGGGCCGTGAGCGACAGCCCGGCCGGATCTCCTTGAGGATGGAACCCGAATAGGCGATAAACCTGGACGAGAGACTTGTGTGGTTAGTCAGGTCGTGGCCGACTCTCTCGCCAGGCTTCCAATTGAAGGTTGCCGAGATACACGGTGTGTACATGGTGGTAAGTGGCGAGAGCGTGTGTGAAGAAGTACACCCCTGCAGTGTTAACATCATCTATTCAAATAGCGTGTCTGCGGAAAAGGACTTCTGGGTTGCCTGTACTGTTCATAGACAAGTGAAAGTGGATACTCTAAAATGCGCAAGATAAGCGTGAGTGCTATGGATGGCCTTCTCATAGGAAGACGGGAGTGGATCCATAGTGGTGTATTGATATGGTGAATATGTGGACTCGTGTGCGCCACCTCAAAAGAGTTACTTGCAGTCATAGTTTAGGATAGCCACTGAGTCAAAGTTGGCTTGCTGCAGTCAAACTCCACCACCCCCTTTGTTGATACTGATGCATATGTAACTAGTTTTGATGTAAGTCTTGCTGGGTACATTTGTACTCACGTTTGCCTATTTTATGTTTTGTAGAGAGACATCAGTCTCGCTAGTAGTTCCCTGTGGGCTGCGACATTTAGCTTGATACCTCAGCTACGATCTTGTGCCCTCGGCAGGATCTGGTAGATAGTAAGGCTTCTCGGCCTTTTTTTATTTGTAGATGTCTGTACTCAGACATGTTAAGCTTCCATATGTGCTTTGACTTGTATGCTCTGAATGTTGGGTCATGAGACCCATGTTTGTAATATCTCGCTCCTCGGAGCCTAATGAATAAATACTTGAGTCGTAGAGTTATGTTGTGATGCCATGTTGTATTTACACATATCGAGCATATTGTATGTATGATTAAAATGCTTGGTATGTGTGGGATCCGACAACCTAGCTGTTTATCCATGGTAGCTTCTCTTATGGGGAAATGTAGTCTTATGCTTCCATGAGCCACAGTAATCCGCTATAGCCCGGTTCACTGGAGTCCTGCTAGCCCAGCACTACTGCTCCGGAACACTTGACTGGCCGGCATGTGATTCACTTCCATCCTGTGTCTGTCCCTTCGGGGAAATGTCACGCAGTGACATCCGTAGTCCTGCCTAGCCTACTACAGCCCGGTTCACCGGAGTCCTGTTAGCCCAGTGCTACAGCCCGGATTCGCACACTGCTGACCGACATGCTCGATGTTGATTCATGTATGCATGTCCCCGTAAGTTAGTGCCACTTTGGGTTCATGACTAGTCATGTCGGCCCGGGTTGTCTGTCATATGGATGCCAGCGACACTATGATATACGTGAGCCAAAAGGCGCAAACGGTCCCGGGCCATGGTAAGGCGACACCCATGGGAATACCGTGCATGAGGCCGCAAAGTGATATGAGGTGTTACCGGCTAGATCGATGTGACTTGGAATCAAGGTCCTGACAGCTTTGGTATCAGAGCCTGACTGCCTGTAGGATTACCAAGCCAACTGGTCAAAGTTGAGTCTGGAAATGCTTTAGTTATATAAGGGAATTGATTATGGAAGGGAACGTAAGGCTCTTTTTACTCCTTTACCTTATGCCCTTCTGATCTGAGTCACCCTCTTCTTTTCTGTGGGGATTAAGAACTAGGTCTTCTCATCTATCTGTCAAGATGACGAGTTACTATGTTAGAGACTTATAAGATTGATAGATTCAAGTCTCAGTTCAGTTTCTAGTACTTCTGTGTGTTAACAGTTGATCTCGGAACCTTGATATTGTGATGTTGAGTGGTAATGCCACCATTTTTGCAGGATGTCTCAAATCTTTTTGAGCATTTACAGTCGTTATGCTGTCCGAGTCATCCCAGGTTTCTAAATAGTCTAATGCATTTGCAAATCCCTTCTTTTCGTTCCCGATGTTCCTTTGGGCCAGATTAACCACACTAACCAATGTGTTGAGGTACTTCATTGCCTCGATATATATGTTGGAACTATTTTTGTGACACTAGGTTATCTTAGAGTACCACCCAGTAATCTAGCAATGCTTTGTATCCCTAGTGTGATGATTCTGGCCATTATTCTTGAAAGCATCCCGTGATGCTACTTAGTAGTAGGTATTCTACTCCTGGGTTTTTGAGCCCAAAATTCACCCTACTCACTTCTAGTTGATAGTGTTGCTAGTTCCTTTAGGATATTAGTAACCCTTGCGATAGTCCTCGAGGTCCGTGGTATTTCCTTCTTCCAAATACTATGAACCATTCTTGGCAGAAGTTCTTTTAACCAAAAGATCATAGCTAGAGTGCTCTTGATAAGTTCTCCATTCTATATTGTGACTCTGCCAATTCTACCTCTCCGCATGGATTATCTGGAAGAAACCTATGAACTTGGTTCGACATACTAATCTATGCATCCACAACTCAGAAAATCATACGTTCCTTTGAGTTATCCCTCTTTAGTTGTTTTCTGACCTTCGTCTATCAATTGGTAGTCAAGAGTATGTGTGCATTGTGTTCATCGATGCCTATTATTCTGGTGGTCCGTCAAGCCATTATATTCCGGAATGAATAGGAGAAACAAACTCCAGTACCTTGTCCACTTCGAGGATTGGGTCAAAGTAGTTGTATTCCATAGATCAAAATGCCAATTCAGCTTTTGCTCTGTTCTACCTTGGAGTGTCACCCTCTTCTATATCAAGAATGACGTGAGAATTGTACAATCTCTTATGAATTCTTGATATAGTGATATTTTCGCCATCATTATTCATTTCTTGGTCTCCGTGTTGGTTGTAACTGGAATGCCGACAGGTGAACCGTGATGTGTGGAATCAATACTCCTAGCAACCCCATTGCTTGGTAGTTAATGGACAATAGTATCACTCTTGGCGTGTTGGTTATTGAATCACTATTCTAGGATTGATCGTGCTACCTAGTCCATATTTCGGGTGCACTCTTTGATCAATGAGTTAGGATTTTGTCAAACCCTTGCTATGTTGATCATATCGTCTTGCCCTGAAAAGCAAGATTGTTCTCGAGCTTAATAACATATCGGTGGGTTGTGATTTTCCAAATATCTTCTTGGAAGTATCACCAGGTTGTCCCCTAACCGCTATGTTGAGCTCGTGATCAAGTTGGTTTCTTGTAACCAACCCTTCTCCAAGAATCTGTGTTGCATACCCCTGAGCTAGTTGGTTAAGCTAAACAACAACTTGGAGAGTTGGAAGATAAAAGCTTGTCCGACCTAGCTCATCACTAAGGGATATCTTGTATGTGTGTTGAAGGAAGATGGTATTTTCATCGATTGACTCTCGTGATCAGTTAATGGGACCTATCACCTTATCCAACATTTGATTTGAGTATGGGCTATCGTCAAATCGAATTGGAACCAATGATATCCGTAATGTTGTCTTACTCGTGGTTAATCCCTCGAGCATACACCATTATATCTTTTGGGTCTGACCAATGCTATCACCTTCTTCACAAATTGTGGAATTACATGTATATGGAAACCTGGTTGAGTTGTTGTTGAGCCCATCGGCAACATCTTTATCTTATCCATGATTCATGTTGAACATCAAGATAGTCTTGGATACTTGTGTAAGCATTTTTTTCGTGTCCCGTGCATGAAGTCTATGTTTGGATGAAAGAAGTGACTTCCTCTAATTCACGGGCACTTGGTGTAAGTTGCCGCCGTGAATTCGAGAAAGATTGTTTTTGCTTCCTCTAGAATCATCCCAAGTCAGTCATGCACATGTGCGAAGTATTATGTGGTTTAGAGACTTGCAACCTTCATTCTATATGTATCCCTAGCACACCAAGCCACTGATTGATTTGCCCAAGGAAAAGGAATCTGTTGTGTTAATTCTAGGTCATGCACAAGACTTCGATATCCTCTATGATGGTTCCCAGCCAGAACTCGGTAGTGTTTTGTTGTAAGACTACTACGTGGTCATGCTTGTCTGGGACAACGTGTTCAAATGTACTTAGCAGAACCAGCTCATGTTTCGGAGCTTGCTATCGTAGTTCATCTCCCGAGAATCTCGCAATGTCATCTCGTCGATTTGTGTTGCAAAATTTCTTTTCCAGATATGTTGTTTAAATTATCCTGTTACCAACCAGATCTGAATCTCAGGCAGATATGACGGTTGGAACCTCTTCCAAGAACTATGATATAGGTTCTAGTGAAGTGGACGCACCTAGCTGGAAGCACTATTATTGTAGTATCTTGAGTCGGCAATTTGGCCACTCTTCCATGAGGAGTTGGTATGACTTAGTCCATAAGTTGTTCCTTATGGGTTCTTTGAGTTTCCGAAGTCAGACCCTTACTTGATGTTCCAGATACCGAATGGTATTGGGTCAAGCTGGTACATCAAGGAGAACATTAGAAGCGGAGTGCTAAATGTCTCTCGGTCGATCATCCAGATTTTTGTTTCCTTGGCCTCGCTAAGGTAAAATCTGAGAAAGTGTTGTCCTCCTCTACACCTGCATCCTCCATCGTTATTCATCATGGTAGTACAAGGTGTCACCAGGATCTTGGCATAGATGTTGGTAAAACCTTGATGAATATGGAAATGCTCAAGTTCTTGAAAGAACGCTCAGTCACTAGGTTATATTCTTGGTATCAACTGCAATGTGCCTTCCATTTGCCGAGTTGTTCTATAACTGTAGTTTCCTTTCCAAACTAAGTATGCCATCCCCTCAAATTCCTTCAAACGATCAATTGTGATTTTCCTCAGGCTGGTATGAAGAGTTTCAATGATCTATTGATCAGAAGTAATTCTTTTCGCCACTTAAGGTAATAATTTTACGAGTCACCTCCCCCAAGGTGCCCCGTTGTGGAATCATGCCAATCAATCTCCTTGCTACTTTGAAACCTATGCACCATCCTGCTCTAGCGTGGAATTGTTGCCTACCAAATTGAACCTCCGTCATCTGTTTCTTCCATCCCTCCTGATGTGTGTCTTGTGTCTCAGCTCAAGAAATGTTTCTACGTCTCATTTCGTGAGTTGATCTTGTGTTCTTTAAGATCGATGATCCATTCTTGTGAGGTTGTCTTGCTCTCTTGTCGCCATGTTGGATGAAGTTCTTGAAGGAAAGGATGTCATAGTCAATATGATGTAGCGGATCAACATCTCCGAGAAGGGCAGTTGGATCGAGAAGATCGTGTTAGCTTTGTGTCCCCGCTGTCTTCTTACCTCACGCCTTGAATCTCGGGACGACATTATTGTTTAGTGGGGGTGAGTTGTCACAGCCCTAGATTATTGCTTGTATTAGTTGCATCATAGAGCACTCATGCATCATGTCTAAATTCCTGAAACATGGAATTGAGGAAAGTGGAAGCCTCAAAACTTAAATAAAAAAGGGCAAAGAACCCTGGAAATCTCATTCTTTGTTTCCAAGATGTCCTTCTGCAATGTTTAGTGGGGGTGAGTTGTCACAGCCCTAGATTATTGCTTGTATTAGTTGCATCATAGAGCACTCATGCATCATGTCTAAATTCCTGAAACATGGAATTGAGGAAAGTGGAAGCCTCAAAACTTAAATAAAAGAAGGGCAAAGAACCCTGGAAATCTCATTCTTTGTTTCCAAGATGTCCTTTTGCAATGTTTGAGAATTTTGGCAAGAGCTATATATCAAACCAGAATTTAGGAATATTTTTAAGGATTTATTTTTGGGACTCTGAATTTAAATCAATAGCTATTTGAATTTGAGTTATATTCATATAACTAGAATATAATTTCAAATATCTTTGAAACATTTTATGTGCATTTGGAAATGTCCATTGGGCAACATAAAATTATTCAAAGGGGTTTGTCACTGTTTTGAAATTGTTTTGAATTTTGAACAGTGGCAGAATATTAAACAACAGAAAACATAACAGAAAAATAAAACAGAGCAACCTTACCTGGCACTCACCAGGGCAGCCCACATGGCCAGTCCACTTGGCGGCCCAGCCCACCAGGGGCACCGCCGTCTTCAACCTCTGCCTACTGGCAAAGGCGTGTCGACACGCACGTGCCCGAGCCTCCACCTCCTGCTTAAGTCGTGCAGCCCCGACCCCTCCAGATGTGCCACGGAGACGCCCCGAGACCCCTCTCTCCTCTCCCTCACTCGCTGCTCTCTCTCCCCTCCTCTGGTTCTCTCCCCCTCGCTGTTCCCCACCTCACGAACCGCGCCGCCGCCGCCGACGAGCTCCACCACGGCCGCCGCCACTCCCTCGCTCCCTCTCTGCATCCCCGAGCTCCGCCTCGCCGTCCTCTTCCTCATCGCCAAGCTGCACGACGCCGGGAGCCCCATACCGTCGTCCTCGCTCGCTTCTTCAATCCTTGTCCATGAAGATCTCCGGTGACCGTACGCCGCCGTTAGCGCATCCCCGAGCCTGCTAAGCTGCTCTACCGGCCCGCTGTGAGCTCCACCACACTCTCCCCCTAACCCCGCTGTCTTTTGCGTCCGCCAGCTAGCCCCGCCGATGAAGTCGAGCTCCGGCCACTGCCATGGTTGTCGTGGCCATCGTCTTCGGCCACCCCGCAGCCTCCCGCAAGATCCCCTGGATGCGCGCGAGGATCGGCATCCCTCTGGTGCCTCTAGCGCGTCAAGCCGAGCCCTGTAGCACCGTCTCGAGCAACTCCGACGATCCTCCGCCATCGGGTTTGGTCGCCGGCGTCCAACTCCGGTGGCTAGTGACGTGGCACCGTCATTAGCGCCTAACTAACCCCCCTAGAGTCACTGACAGTGGGACCCGCATGTTTAACTCAACGGCCTAATTTTCCTGGTTAAGATTAGTTTATAACCCAGCGGGACCCACTTGCCAGAGTTGACCGTGCTGACTTGGTAGTTGATTGACCCCACACGTCAGGTTTGACCTGGACTAGCGTCGTTGACCTGCTGACCTCATGGTTATGTCATGCTGACGCAGAAAATAATTTTTGTATTTAAAATAATTCAGAAATTCCAGAAATTAGTTAAAACTTCTAAAAATCATAGAAATTCAACCGTAGCTCGGAATGAAATAATTTATATATGAAAAATGATCAGAAAAATCCAATCTATCCATCTGTAGCATTTTCATGCATGTTAGGACAACTTGTAGATGCTGAATTGGATAAATCAATAAATGTCATTTGAAATGCCTTACATGGAGTTTGAATTTGAAGATTTGGTTCAAACCAATTTCATTTAATCTGGTTGCTAGCTGCATTAGCCCAAACACCAGCATGTTGCCATGTCATGATCATACATCATATTGTTGCATTGCATTGATTGTGTTCTTCCTTTTTTGCCGGTGTTTGTTCCCTCTCGATAGACGTGGTCCTGACGATGTGTTCGATGACACCGATGAAGAGCTATAATATCTTCAGAAGTGCCAGGCAAGCAAAACCCCCTTGTTCATTCCGATACAATCCCACTCTCTCGCTCCTACTCTCTTTTACTGCATTAGGACAACAACGTTTCAACTATTACATCCTGCGGTAGCTGAACCCCTTTCCTCTGCATGACCTGTCATTGCCACAGTAAATAGATGAAACCCACTAGCATGAGTAGGAGTTGTTTGAGCCCTGATGTGCCTACTCATTCATGCTTGTTTGTCATGCATGCTACTGCTTAGAGTTAAGTCAGGTCCAATTCATCGGGGATGAATTGGAAAGTTGTGAACATGTCCTACTTTTGAGAGCTAAGTGTGTGAACACAATTTGGTAAAGGTAGCGGTGAGAGGCCATGTAGGAGTACATGGTGGGTTGTCTCATTGAAACCGCCCTCAGGAACTGAGTTTTGTGTTTGTGATCCATGAATAGTTACTACCACACATTGGGCTCTGGGCGCTCCAAGCTCTCTCGACTTATTAATCAACCTAATCTCTGTCCAGGAGTTGCAACTAGTTTCTGGTGTTTGTAGGTACTGTTAGTAGTCTACCAAGTGGCACCCGGTATAGGTGGGCTTGGGACAGACTAGGCACAGTGGTACGGTGTACCAAGTGGCACCCAGATGGTGGGCTTGGGAACCCTGCTCACATCATGTGGGGTCGTGAGCGACACCCCGGCCGGATCTCCATGCGGATGGAACCCAAATAGGCGATAAACCTGGACGAGAGACTTGTGTGGTTAGTCAGGTCGTGGCCGACTCCCTCGCCAGGCTTCCGCTTGAAGGTTGCCAAGATACACGATGTGTACATGGTGGTAAGTGATGAGAGTGTGTGTGAAGAAGTACACCCCTGCAGGGTTAACATCATCTATTCGAATAGCTGTGTCAGCAGAAAAGGACTTCTGGGTTGCCTGTACAGTTCATAGACAAGTGAAAGTGGATACTTTAAAATGCGCAAGATAAGCGTGAGTGCTATGGATGGCCTTCTCGTAGGAAGACGGGAGTGGATCCACAGTGGTGCATTGATATGGTGAATATGTGGACACGTGTGCGCCACCTCAAAAGAGTTACTTGCAGTCATAGGTTAGGATAGCCACTGAGTCAAAGCTGGCATGCTGCAGTCAAACTCCACCACCCCCTTTGTTGATACTGATGCATACGTAGCTAGTTCTGATGTAAGTCTTGCTAGGTACATTTGTACTCATGTTTTCCTATTTTATGTTTTGCAGAGAGACGTCAGTCTCGCTAGTAGTTCCGTGTGGACTTCGACGTTTAGCTTGATACCTCAGCTACGATCTTGTGCCCTCGGCAGGATCTGGTAGATAGTCAGGCTTCTCAGCCTTTTTCATTTGTAGATGTCTGTACTCAGACATGTTAAGCTTCCGCATGTGCTTTGACTTGTATGCTTTGAATGTTGGGTCATGAGACCCATGTTTGTAATATCTCGCTCCTCGGAGCCTAATGAATAAATACTTGAGTCGTAGAGTTATGCTGTGATGCCATGTTGTATTTACACATATCAAGCATATTGTGTGTATGATTGAAATGCTTGGTATGTGTGGGATCCGACAACCTAGTTGTTTATCCTTGGTAGCCTCTCTTATGGGGAAATGTAGTCTTGTGCTTCCATGAGCCATAGTAGTCCGCTACAACCCGGTTCATCGGAGTCCTACTAGCCCAGCACTACTGCTCCGGAACACTTGACTGGCCGGCATGTGATTCACTTCGTTCCTATGTCTGTCCCTTCAGGGAAATGTCACGCGGTGACATCCGGAGTCCTGACTAGCCTGCTACAGCCCGGTTCACTGGAGTCCTGTTAGCCCAGTGCTACTGCCCGGATTGCATGCTACTGACCGACATGCTCGATGTTGATTCATGTATGCCTGTCCCTGTAAGTTAGTGCCACTTTGGGTTCACAACTAGTCATGTCGACCCGGGTTCTCTGTCATGTGGATGCTAGCAACACTATTATATACATGAGCCAAAAGGCGCAAACGGTCACGGGCCATGGTAAGGTGACATCCGTGGGAATACCATGCGTGAAGCCACAAAGTGATATGAGGTGTTACCGGCTAGATCGATGTGACTTGGAATCGGGGTCCTGACATTTGGCGACTCGGACTTGGTGGCTCAGCAAGTCTCTGGTACTTGGGATTCTAAGGATCCACTCATGGCGGCTTATCGATGAGAGGTGGACATTATTGCTGGTCATTTCAAAGGCTATGAAGTTGAGCACGTTGATCGGAGGAAAAATGAAGCGGCGGAAGCTTTGAGCCGGTTGGGTTCTAAATGTAAACCAGTGTCGTCTAATGTCTTTCTTGATGTTTTGCATAACCCGTCGGTCAAGTTACCTACAGAGGAAGATTTGGCTATTCCTGACTCGAAAGCTCAGTTGGTGGTGGCTCTTCATGTAATCCCGGATTGGACAGTACCTTACTTGGCTTATATGACCTGGGGCGAGTTACTTGAGGATGAAACCTTAGCCAGGAAGATAACCCGGCAGTCTAAGTCAATGACAATTGTTAATGGAGAGTTACATCATCACAATGTCACAGGGGCGTTTCAACATTGTGTTTCTCCAGAAGAGGGTTGTGAGATCTTACGAGAGATTCATGAAGGACATTGTGGTCATCATGCCAGTTCAAAATCCCTCGTGGCCAAAGCTTTCCATCATGGGTTTTATTGGTTAACAGCTCATGCTGATGAAGAGGACCTTGTTAGCCGGTGTGATGGATGTCAGAAATTTGCACGACGAGCCCATTTGTCGGCTCAAGAATTGAGGATGATTCCAATTACTTGGACGTTTGCAGTTTGGGGGCTTGATATGGTTGGACCTTTCAAAAGATCCAAGTACAAGAAGACCCACCTCAGAAGACCCACCAGTCAGCAAGTGTGATGCAGCAACGGCGGTTCAATTCATGAAAAAGGTGATCTTCCATTTTGGCTTTCCACACAGCATAATAATAGACAATGGCAGTAATCTCTCTAAGGGTGCTATGGAAGACTTTTGTCAACGTGAGGATATCCGGCTTGATGTATCGCCAGTCGCCCACCCCCAATCCAATGGTCAAGCTGAGAGAGAAAATCAAGAGATCTTCAAAGGCATCAAACCCCGGCTTATGGTTCCCCTGCAGAGGATGCCGGGTTGCTGGGTGGAGGAGTTACCTTCTGTATTATGGAGCATCAATACCACCCCAAATAGATCTACGGGATATACACCTTTCTTTGTAGTTTACGAAGTAGAGGCACTTCTCCCTAGTGACATCCGTCATGCCCCACCTCGTGTGGCACTTATGTTGAAGCTAACAATGGAAGAGCACGTCAAGAAGCACTTGACCTGTTGGATGAGGAGCGTGACATCGCAGCCGGCCGTTCAGCGATTTACCAGCAAGATTTGCACCGTTATCACAGCCACCGGGTTAAAACCAGAACTTTCCAAGAAGGCGATCTAGTGCTCCCGCTTATCCAGGATCAGACTGATATGCACAAATTATCCCCACCTTGGGAAGGACCCTTTGTGGTCAGCAAGAATCTAAACACCGGGTCATATTACCTTATCGATGTTCGAGACCACAAGGAGTCACGCACGTCGGGGGAAGAGACTCGCCGGCCCTGGAATATTGCTCACCTTAGGCCTTACTACACTTGAGCCACTGGCTATTCCAATGTAAATATTTTGACAAAGTATATATTATATATAATAAAGTCGGCATCTCTGCTAAAGCAGGGTCTCTATCGTTTCCTCCTCTTTAAATAATGAGTTTATGGTCACATGGGGGATTCTGGTTTATACAACAAAGTTATAATTACCCTTCGATCCGACTTATAGGCCACATAAAAAACTTGGGGGCTTACTACCCAGGTTAAAGGGACCAAAGAGAGTCTGTTGCAAAAGCACAACTCAAACATAGGTACCCCTTGAGCACAACTCAAAATATTACTTGGGGGCTCTTTTGTTCTAAAGAACGAAGAGTTCATAACCTTGTGATAGGCTATAAAAGCCAGGCTTGGAAGCCAGGTGTATTCACCTAAAACCCCGGGTTATCCTGCCTTTATGGTAGATGCTTCTCCATCAGGTAATCCTGATTGACCCGCCGAACTCTTAACAGTCAATCTTTTAAACAAGACCCTGAACTCATTAAGGTTAAAATGCCGGTTTGTCATGAGAGGGCATGGTTTACGGAAAGCAAGGAGAAGCTCAGGCTGATAAAGCCGCCTTCCTTGAAACTTCGATATATCGGCCTATGATGCATGATGCTACTCTGACCCCGCGTACTCCTGTTAAGTCTATCTGTAGATAAGAACTGAACTTATCTGGGTTAAAATGTCAATTGGGTTGGGAGTGCCGGCTCACGGAAAGCGCGTACCTTCCAGTGGCTAATGCTAGTTTCATTGAAGAAGATATTTTGGTTTGGCAGCCTATGAAAGGCTTGGGTTTTCTGTTGTTTGTCGCTTTGAACATATCTTTGAGATTTTTTCTTTTGTCACAGTAATATATAGTTGAGAATCAATAAGGCTTATAGTACCTTCTGAGTCGTATATGACATTAACCGGTGTTTATTGACCCGGCCTGGCTTTGACTATAAGTCGCCAGTATGAGATAATATCCGGTGGTTATTGACCCGGCCTGGTGTTGACTATAAGTCGCCATTATGAAATAAAGATAATATCCAGTGTTTATTGACCCGGTCCGGCTTTGTTCATAAGCCGACAATCTTTAATAGTTACCAAGGCTCGGAGCTTTGGGCTATCACCCTTACTACGCTGGCTACATAAACCAACAAGCGTGATCCAATATCACATGTTCAATATATTTTTAATCATATATGATTATTATTTCGACCAGCATTTGTTATAAATCATGATAAGTTCATGTTGGGGCAGTATAACCCGTCCAGCGATAAACCGCTAGGACACTTTTTCATCTGTTGTATGCAGGAACAGATTCAAGATTTATAATATCATCATGCATATATAGCATATCTTCGCATGACGGATAAAGAAGTATTATAAACAGCACAATATGCACGATTGCATAGCAGAACAAGAAGTTTAAAGCTAGCCTATTACAAGGCGTTTGGAGCCCAAAAGGATAACTGTTTTTCAGTCTCACATACAGCTGACGATAAACCGGCCCCGGTTCATGAATCTTGGCCTGGCTCACTTGAAGGTTGCCGCTCAGCCCTTGCCGGTTCGTCCTCCTCCTCCACCGTCCAGAAGTTGGGTTTGGACCAGTCAAAGCCACGTAGGATGCAAGAGGAAAAGAAATCTATGAAAGAAAAGGGTATTAAAGCTGAAGATGTTAAGAATTTACCACCTCTTGAAGAAATACATGGTCTTAATAACCCGACACAGGTAGTAAAGGTAAATTCTCTCTATAGATTTGACGAAGGTGATATTCCTCGTAATAAGTCTGCTAGCCAATGCTTGGATGAGTTTGATAATTTTATTGTTAAACAAGAAAACTTCAATGCTTATGTTGGTAGACAACTGAAACGTAATGCTTATATGGTTGAACACTTGAGTGATTATATGTCTAGAGTTAAAGGTGACATTAAACTTATTAGTAAACATGCTTCTATGGTTACCACTCAGGTAGAACAAGTGCTTAAAGCACAAGATGATTTGCTCAATGAATAAATAATAAGAAAAATGATAATGTTGTTAGAGTTATGACTAGAGGGGGTAGAATGACTCAGGAACCTTTGTATCCTGAGGGCCACCCTAAGAGAGTTGAGCAAGATTCTCAAAGAACTAATGTTGATGCACCTAGTCCTTCTAAGAAGAAGAAAGAGAAAAATGATATGACTTTGCATGCTTCTAGTGAACCTGTTGTTGACACACCTGAGAATCCCAATGATATTTCTATTTTTGTTGCTGAAACACAATCAGGTAATGAGCATGAACCTAGTGATAATGATGATGTTCATGTTGATGCTCAACCTAGCAATAACAATGATGTAGAGATTGAACCTGCTGTTGATCTTGATAACTCACAATCAAAGAATCAATGTTATGATAAGAGAGACTTCGTTGCTAGGAAGCACGGTAAAGAAAGAGAACCATGGGTTGAGAAACCCATGCCTTTTCCTCTTAAACCATCCAAGAAAAAGGATAGGAGGATTTTGAACGCTTTGCTGAAATGATTAGACCCATCTTTTTGCGTATGCGTTTGACTGATATGCTTAAAATGAATCCTTATGCTAAGTATATGAAAGATATTGTTACAAATAAAAGAAAGATACCAGAAGCTAAAATTTCCACCATGCTTGCCAATTATACTTTTAAAGGTGGAATACCAAAGAAACTAGGAGATCCAGGAGTACCAACTATACCATGCTCCATTAAAAAAACTATGTTAAAACTGCTTTATGCGATCTTGGAGCCAGTGTTAGTGTTATACCTCTCTATTTATATCGTAGACTTCTTTATGTGATCTTGGAGCCTGTTGTGGTTGCAAATGTTACTATTTTAACTGACTTTGTTATTCTTAATATTCCCGAGGATGGTAGTATGTCGATTATCCTTGGTAGACCCTTTTGAATACTGCAGGGGCTGTTATTGATTGCAACAAATGCAATGTCACTTTTCATGTTAATGGTAATGAGCATACGGTACACTTTCCGAGGAAACAACCTCAAGTCCACAGTATCAATTCTATTGGAAACATATCAACGATTACAATTGGACGTTTTGAATTCACTCTTCCTACTGTCAAGAAGAAATATGATATTCTTATTGTTTGGGATATGCATATCCCCGTTGAGGTAACCTAGTGTTATTCAAAAATTCCGCGGTTTCATGTTATTCGGGAAGAGTTTGTTAACAAGACTTGATCAACCTTGTTAGTGGATTCCTTTTGAAGAGGACGAGATGGATGAAGTTAGAAAGCACAACTCTTTGTACCCTCCTTTTACTTTTTATTATTTAGATTAAATAAAGCAAAAATAGTATTTTTTTGTCTGTTTTCTGAATTATCCTTCCAATAAAAATACCTCGGAAATAAAAGTTCTCCAAACATCCTGAAAATGAAATATGATTTTTTGTAGAATATTTAAGACTTTCTGACACTGAGAACACACT
This sequence comes from Triticum dicoccoides, assembly GCF_002162155.2. Taxonomy (NCBI): domain Eukaryota; kingdom Viridiplantae; phylum Streptophyta; class Magnoliopsida; order Poales; family Poaceae; genus Triticum; species Triticum dicoccoides. The sequence goes on from NC_041386.1 coordinate 374,197,322, forward strand.
AGGGGGCCCACCATTTGGCCCCGAGGGCACAGGGCGCGCCCAACCCCCTGGGGCACGCCCTCCTGGCTCGTGGGCCCCACGTGGACCCCCTCCACTTATTCCAGCACCCACTCACTTCGTCTTCCTCCAGAAAAAATCCTCCCATAGGTCAAACCCCTGTTCTAGCTCATCCTGCTGCCATTTTCGATCTCTTTTCTCAAAGCTCCATCCACAAAACTGTTTTGTGGGATTGTTCTTCGGTATGTGACTCCTCCAAAGGTCCAATTAGTTTTTGGTCTAGTGCTTCATTTATTGCAAATTTTTGCTGCTAAGGTGACCCTGTTCTTGAGCTTTCATGTCAAATTTATATGGTCCAAAGTAGTTTTAATGCATGATATAGCCTCTAGGAACTTGTGGGAGTAGTTGCTATCAATCTTGTTGAGTTTGGTTCACTTTTATTTTGAGTCACTAAATTTTTTTAGAAATTTTTCAAAGAAAGAAAAATGCATAGGAAAATGTACCAAGGTCGTTCCTCAAGGAAGCAAGGACCAAGGCTCACGATACGTGAGCCGGAAGATGAACCACCAAGGGAAGCTCCAGTGTGGCCTTGTGAATGGCCGTCAGAGGAGTTTATGGTCTAGGCAGGCATCAAGGATGAATTTGACGCGTATGTGCGTAATGTTGGTCTTGAGGACTTCATGTCAGATAAGTGCCTATAGTACCACTACCTAACTTATTCCTTTGTGAGGAGGTTTAAATTTACATCCTCGTGCAATTCTCACACTGTTTTATTTGATCTTTATGATAAATCATATACCATGGACCTAGAAGATTTTAATACTGCTTGTAAACTCCCATAGTGGGGCAATGTTAGTGAACCTCACAAATCTGAATATAAAGACTTTCTTACTAGTATCACTGTGGGCTAATCTAGGGAAATCACAAAGGCTACCATAGGGAGCATTCATTTCCCTTCCATACATTATTTTGCTCTCTTTATATGTAGATGCATTAAGGGTAAAGATGAGGCTTGTCACTTGTGCATTCCAGATCTTAGTGTCCTCAAGAGTGCGGTATTAGGTGATAAACAATATAACTTGGGGGCCATTGTTGCATGAAGGTTGCATCTTAACGGTACAAGTGGATATTTGTTTGGTGGAATTTATGCACCTCGTGTAGTTAATTATCTTGCTATACCCATACATGGAAATGATATGGAGTTGCCTCCTGCTTATCTAGATTATAGTGCTATGGTTTGCTATTAGTTTCTTGAGAGGAATGAACAGTTCCTCCATTACTGACTAATCTTCGAAAGAAAGCGCATTGTCCATGTTGCCCTCCCTACTCCTACTTTCTTTAACTTTCAGGCAAAAGGAGATATGTTATAACCAGGGAGGAGGCGAACGAGTATGAGAGGAGGACGAGGGCATCTCGCCTCCATGCTGCAGCTCTTCAGGCAGTAGCTGCTGCATCTTAGTACAACCCCAGCTACGACTTTGGATATCCGCTAGCCCAGCAGTGGCCATAGACCAACTTAGGCCAAAAGCCTAAGCTTGGGGGAGTACGTATTTCTCACCGACATTACATTCATGTTCACACACTCATTCTAGTTGTCGGTGATCATACTTTTTCATTGTACTATCCATGCTAGTTTATTTTCTTTTCTAAGCCTTCTTCTTGTGTGTCTGAAAAACCTTAAGAAAAAACAAAAAAAAATAGTTGTAGCTTTTAGCTAGTTTACTTTCCATGCATGTAGTAGTAGTAGTAATTAAAAGAAAACCCAAAAAGATTTATCGTTCTTCTTTTGCTTGTTGGGAGCTTTCCCGTGTAAATAGTTTTATTTCTTTTCTTATTCTTTGGGGGTCAAGAGGAGAAGACCATGATGAAAATGTTGAGTCGCTCTCATATGCATTATTGTTGATTTAACCAAGAGCCCATATTACCTTGTCTTCTCCCTTGTATTAAATGCCTGTAGATTCCAGCTTAGTCCAATTCACGTGCACTATTATTATTATCCACACCATTCAGTCATGCGAGTGAAAGGCATTAATGACGATATATGATGGACTGAGTGAGATGAGAGAAGCTGGTATGAACTCGACCTATCTTGTTTTTGTAAATATGATTAGTTCATCGTTCCTGATTCAGCATATTATGAATTAAACATGTTTGTAATGAAAATTAGAGATTATAGTTGCTCATGCCATGCTTAATTAGCTAGGAGTTTATAATGGTTTACCTTGCGTGCCAACATGCTAGTAAAATGGTTGTGATGTGGTATGATAGGGTGGTATCCTCCTTTGAACAATTCGAGTGGCTTGACTTGGCACATGTTCGCGCATGTAGTTGAAACAAAATCAACATAGCCTCCATGATATTTATGTTCATGGTGATATATATCCTACTCATGCTTGAACTCATTGTTGATTAATCTTAAGGCATGTTCATGACTGTTGTTGCTCTCTAGTTGGTCGCTTCCCCGTCTCTTTCTAGCCCTCACTTGTACGAAGCGGGAATACTGCTTGTGCATCCACTTCCATAAACCCAAAGTTATTCCATATGAGTCCACCATACCTTCCTATATGTGGTATTTACTTGTCATTCCAAGTAAATTTGTATGTGCCAAACTCTAAACCTTCAAATGAAATTATGTTTTGTATGCTCGAATAGCTCATGTATCAACTAGGGTTGTCTATATCTTCCATGCTAGGTGGGTTATTCTCACGATGAGTGGACTCCGCTCATCATTCACGAGAAAATGTCCTGTGACCGGGATGCCTAGTCCCATGCTCAAATCAACTCAAAATAATTGTAAACAAAACTCCCCCAGGATTGTTGTTAGTTGGAAAGCAACCATTGTTTCGGACAAGCCATGGGTTGATGTTTGTTGGTGGTCGGGGAGTATAAACTTTACCATTCTGTTTGGAACCGCCTATAATGTGTGTAGTATGGAAGATATCGAGATATCTTGGTTGTTATGTTGACAATGAAAGTATGCCACTCAAAATACTATTTATCTCTGTTTCAAAACTCGAGCTCTGGCACCTCTGCAAATCCCTGCTTCCCTCTGCGAAGGGCCTATCTATTTACTCTTATGTTGAGTCATCATCCTCTTATTAAAAAACACCAGTTGGAGAGCACCACTATCATTCACATGCATTGCTATTAATTTACATTGAGTATGACGGTGACTGGATCTCTTTTACCATGAATTATAATGTCTACTCAGTACTTGATCGTCAGGGGTGCTCTGCATTTAGGTTTTGCAGTCTCAGAAAGAGCTAGTGAGATACCATCTAGTTATATCATGTTATGATTGTTTTGAGAAAGTGTTGTCATCCAAGATTTATTATTATTGCTCGCTAGTTGATTAGGCCATTGATATGAGTAAACATGAGACTTAAATGTAATTGTGAATATGGTTAGTTCATACTCTTTGCTGAAACTTGAATGCTGGCTTTACATATTTGCAACAACATGATCAAACATAGTTTGTAAAAGTTTTTCTTTATCACTTTCAGTTTGTCAACTGAATTGCTTGAGGACAATCAAAGGTTTAAGCTTGGAGGAGTTGATACGTCTCCAATGTATCTACTTCTCCAAACACTTTTGCCCTTGTTTTGGACTCTAACTTGCATGATTTGAATGGAACTAACCTGGACTGACGCTGTTTTCAGCAGAACTGCCATGGTGTTATTTTTGTGCAGAAATAAAAGTTCTCGGAATGACCTGAAAATCCACGGAAACATGTTTTGGAATTAATGAAAAATATTGGCGAAAGAATCAGCATAAGGGGGCCCACACCCTATCCATGAGGGTGCAGGGCGCCCCCCTGGGGCGGGCCCCCTGCCTCGTGGGCCCCCAGGGACTCCACCGACCTCAAGCCCAACTCCACATATTCACTTTCGAGGAGAAAAAAATCAGAGAGAAGGATTTATCGCGTTTTACGATAGGGGGCCGCCGCCAAGCCCTAATCTTCCTCGGGAGGGCTGATTTGGAGTCCGTTCGGGGTTCCGGAGAGGGGATTTTGTCGCCATCGTCATCATCAACCATCCTCCATCACCAATTTCATGATGCTCACCGCCGTGCGTGAGTAATCTCATTGTAGGCTTGCTGGACGATGATGGGTTGGATGAGATTTACCATTTAATCGAGTTAGTTTTGTTAGGATTTGATCCCTAGTATCCATTATGTTCTAAGATTGATGTTGCTATGACTTTGCTATGCTTAATGCTTGTAACTAGGGCCCGAGTGCCATGATTTCAGATCTGAACCTATTATGTTTTCATGAATATCTGTGAGTTGTTGATCCTATCTTGTAAGTCAATAGTCACCTACTATGTGTTATGATTCGGCAACCCCGAAGTGACAATAATCGGGACCACTCCCGGTGATGACCTTAGTTTGAGGAGTTCATGTGTTCACTAAGTGTTAATGCTTTGGTCCGGTACTCTATTAAAAGGAGGCCTTAATATCCCTTAGTTTCCAATAGAACCCCGCTGCCACGGGAGGGTAGGACAAAAGATGTCATGCAAGTTTTTTCCATAAGCACATATGACTATATTCAGAATACATGCCTACATTACATTGATGAACTGGAGCTAGTTCTGTGTCACCCTATGTTATAACTATGGCATGAGGAATCACATCCAACATAATTATCCATCATTGATCCATTTCCTACGAGCTTTTCACATATTGATCCTTGCTTACTTACTTTTCCGTTGCGACTGTTACGATTGGTACAAAAATTACTACTGTTACTTTTGCCACCGTTACCGTTACTTCCATACTACTTTGCTACTAAATATTTTGCTATAGATATTAAGTCTTTCAGGTGTGTTTGAATTGACAACTCAACTGCTAATACTTGAGAATATTCTTTGGCTCCCCTTGTGTCGAATCAATAAATTTGGGTTGAATACTCTACCCTCGAAAACTGTTGCGATCCCCTATACTTGTGGGTTATCAATCCTCACCAGCTTTTGATGTAATATGTGGCATGCTTAGATGTAAGTTTGAACCGTTTATCATATAAGAAGGGCTTGTTTGATGAAAAATTTGTTTGATGATTCTTGTTGTCAAACCTTGACTTATTCCGCGCTGTGTTAGTAGGCTAGCCACGGTGCGAGCTATAGTACTTGCAAACACTCGCTGAAGAGAAATGTTGGGGCTGATCAGCTCATGGTACGCTTATAGGTCTGGATGTCGATCGGCCAATAGCCCAAGCTCCTAAAGTTATAGGCTTAGTGATCGATCATACAATTAGCCACCACTATACATTAATTCACATCAAACTCAAAGAGTTGGTTCACGAATACATTCACATTAATAGCCAGCATTCTGAAGAAAATTGGCGCATACTTGTAATGTGCGTGAATGTGTAATTTCTTTGCTGGAAGTGTGAATGTGTAGTTATCTCGTACTTTTGGAGTGGCTAAAGAGAGTGTGTATGTGTGCTAGAGAGGGTTTGTGGGACGGATAGAGATCTAGATAGAGAAAGGCCCTCCATTTCTTTCTAGTCGTCAACAAAATCATAGTAGTACAAAGACGTATAAATCCTAGAACATTGGCGTTAGGCGGGCTAGTTTGGCCTAGTGGGTTTGAGTGATATGACGTGCTACAATGGCGTTCAGTGTTCGCGTGTGGTAGCAGTATTGCTGGTACAGTTAGTTTTCTTGATGAAGATGATTCAACAAAGTCATGATGGTTCCTTCATCCGAGCAACTTATAGTGGGAAAGGTTGGGCCTGTGATTTGACGACTCATTAGTCATTTATTACTGCAGCTCTATGATCGGGGAGAGTCTCCCCTACAGTACTGTGTGATGCACTCTAAGTTTGGTGCAAGGCAAGCGGACCAGGATGGTCGACGTCCCACATGTCGGCGAATGAAAGTATTATTTCCGAAATCGAGAACGAGCACAGAAATCGGGCTCTTGTATGCTATTCATTGTTTATTTTTGATGAAAGCTGTTCTCTCCACACTTACGATGGAGGAGTGTGAAACACGGCAGCCCAGTGAACTTGGCATGTGCACAACTCCCTCCGTCCATGAAAGATTATACATATAGAGATTTGCACATTGACCAAGAGGAACCAGAACTCCATTGCATAATTAATGCCCAAATGTAGCAAAGAGTGTGGGACGGCAGCCCAAATTTACACAATGAACTTCTCCAAACACTTGTGCCCTTGTTTTGGACTCTAACTTGCATTGGAAGTGTAGATTTACACTCTTTGTTGGAAAAATTTCTGATGCTAGATGTACAGTTTTTCATGGACCAAGGGAATAGTTAATAGTAGTACTACTTGGCTTAGCGATCGATCAGACAATAGTCCACAATTATACATTAATGTAGAGACGCGATGCATTCCAAGTTTAACATTCACATAAAAATTAATGGCAACCTGCAAAAAACCTCCCGCATCCATCCGCAGACACGGATGCGGGGGGCAGGCATCCAATGCTAGCTGCATACAGTTTCAAAACAACTCAAACCAACTGGACATAATTCGTGCAAACACGGCCAGAATTCATGCAAACCCGACCGGATTTCATACAAACCGAATGTAAACGGTTACATTTTGGAAATATTTTAACAAAAAGTTAATACCATGTGCACGTACTGTCGCGCGGAGCAGCACTCCCATGACACAGAAACACTACACTAGGCTATGGCTGTCAAGGATAGGGTGCTCTAGGATAAAGAAGAAACCGGGCACATCACCGGTTGTACAAGCCAGTGAAGCGTCGGCGGTAGCCTTCCTGGGACCCAAGCGGTGTTGGTGTACAAAAGTAGGGGCTCTCCTTTTGACCCCTTTACTTGTGCATGGGCAGTCAGAGCCACGCGTCGCGGCCACGCTTAGCAGGGCAGAGGAGGGAAGCCAGAGAGAAGCCGAAGCACAAGACAACCAAGGCGACGCCAAGACCAGAAGTGCAGGAGGGCAAGAGGGCGAGATGGACTCCCTCGGCAAGATCCTTGCCGAGGCGGCCCCCGCAACCCCGGCAAGAGCCTTGCCGGGGCAACTTGCCCAACACCAACAGAGTGAGCCACCCTTGAGCCCACAGGCTCCGACCCAATCAACTACATTGGGACCATGGCTCGGGAGGCACCTTCGTGGTGGCATGCAGATCTTTGTCAAGATTATAAACACATAAGATCAGATGAGGATTAGAAGACGATGACCCTCAGCGGGATCCTCGCCAAGGAAATCAACAAGACCCCCGGCAAGCGTCTTGCCGGGGACGACTGCGACACCACGGCAAGACCCTTGTCGGGCCCCAGGCAAGGCCCTTGCCGAGGACGCTAGCAGGGCCACTGATAGGCCCACACCAGCCAAGACTCTGCCGCCGTTCGCATGCAGCTGCCAGCCCAACCAGCTGGGCAGGCACCTGCGTGGCAACATGCAGCTTCTAGGCCAAATCAGCAAGCACCCGCGTGGCGGCATTGCAGATCTTCATGAAGGCCCTACCACCGCGCCATCTCAGCTGCCTGCCTGCCTACCACTACACCACGACACTCAAAGTAGCGTCAAACAATCTGCCGGCATAGGTCACCTAAGGCCACACATTTAGTGTCGATGAAGAACTTTGCCGACGGAAAGGAGCTGTCGCCTATAGTCTTGCCGGGAAAGGTTTTTACCGATAGATAAATATATGCCGACAGACAGTATGACAGAGTAGGTGAGGTCTACGCCGACAGACATTTCTACACCGACAGACATTGTTATGCCGACAGTTCATCTGACAATGTGGTATTCCAACAGATATTGCGACGTCCATAGCTATTCTGACAGTTCGTCTGAGTTATCCCAACAGACTGTGTGACACCCAATACTTATGCCAACACACTTGTTGCCAGGGTACTACATTTCAGCACACATGGAAATGCACCGTGTGTTAATACAAAAATCAACTTCATATTATTCAATTCATGTGAAGTACACGGTACATAATATTCAACTCATCACAAGATACCATTGGCCAATGCATTCATTCAACATATATAGAAGATCCATTAATTTTCTTCACTCAAGTTATCTACAACCATTTAGGAAATACACAAGTTTGACATGTAGGATGTGGCCTGTTACAAAATATGATGATCAAGTTCCTAAGAAACCAATTGTTCTTTCACTTGACTGCTACAAAATACTACCTCCGTCCCAAAGACACTTATTTTAGGAGGGGGGAGGGGGTAGTATGGAAGGGGCCAAGTCTTTGATCACCAAGTCAACATCAACTTCCATATGACGAAAATGTGTCAACCATGTTATGAACAAAAGTGATCAGCAGAACATCATATATCATCTTGTGGGATTACTTTCTGCCATTTGACCCTGAAAAAGAACTCATATGTTTGAGAATCATAGAAATACGATTTTTTTTTTCAAATTTGTGAGTTGTCTACAATGAGTAGTTTCTAGGATTATCCGCACATAACTCTAGAAAAAATCATGCCTACATTTACTATGTGTTCTTGATTCATCTGTAGTCCATTTAAGTACTAAATGCTCTCAGTTAATCTATCTACAGGCCACTAAACTATTCAGACCTAGTATAAATATTCAGACCTAGTATAAATATTCAGACCTAGTATTAATATTCACATCCATTAGTATAAGCAAGAACAATAGATTCTCAGTGATTGTGATCACAAACAGACTGAGAGTACAACATGCCATTTTGCCGTCATTATCCTTTATTCCAAGGAAATATCATTTGATTTTTTCCTTTTCTAGTACAACTATGTGGCTATCATAACATGTAACTTCAAAAATTCATGTTAATAAATTCTGGATGTGTGAATATTGCCTAACAAGATCAAAAATCGTCGCCTCATACATGGCAGCTAGGTAAATTAGACAGTGATAGATGGTTGCCTTCAATAGAAAATTAGAGGGGTCGATCCCACTTGCATACCATATACATTTCTGCCCTTCTGCTTGCTAATATCCTAGGTACAAAGCAGCCAAGCAAACATCAACTTCCATATGACAAAATGTGTCAACCATGTTCTGAACAAGAGCGATCACGATAACATCTTCCATCAACTTGTGAATTTGCTACTTTTTACCATGTCCCTACAAAAGAACTAATATGTTTCAGCAATCTTAGAAATAGTAGAATTTTTCAAATCTGTGAGTTGTCTTTGAGTCCAAAGGTCTAAGAAACAGAAGATGTACAACATATTGGCTTGGTTAAAAGGAAAGTAAACAAATACTTGATTGCATGGCCTCTCCAATAAAAACTATGCAGGTCTTTTTTCTGCACTATGAGAACTGAAATATAAAGCATATAAGGAGGCATTTATTCTCTACTAAAAGATCTAAAGAATAAAGCCAATAATCTCAGAAAAGATTGTACGCCCTCTATAAAGAAATATAAGATCATAGATTACTAAAGTAGTGATCTAAAATATCTTATATTTCCTTACAGAGGGAGTAATAATGCAACAGTTTGGTTAAAAAGATAACCTTATTGGAACACAAACCAAAGTCAGGATATCGCCTATCATATCACAAAATGGATTCATATAAAAATGTCTGAACTCACTAATAACCAAAGTCTAGGATCCATGTACCATCGTTTAGAATGGGGCCGATGAGTTGCAGGAATAGAGTATACAAGTTACAAAAAAATACAGCATATAGTATATAGAAAACAAGCACAACTTTTTTTACACTCAACTTCTCAGTGTAAAGATCAGTAAAATGTGAAGGCTTAGTAGTGTGAACAATACTTGGAACCTTTTTAAAAAATAAAGACACTTTCAGTTAAACAGTAAGTTTGTGTCTACATGTAAAACTATGTCAAATCCTTATCTTGGAACTAGTTTGAGGCATTGAATCAAAGCTCCAAAACAGAACTTTTAGCTGAATATTAAACAGATAGCAATACTCTAACAATAGAAAAAGAAATCGAATCATGCAGGGGAGTTGGATGTGTTTTACCCTTGAACACTGGTTGTAGCATCATGCCACCAGTCTACAAGACAAATCTCTGAGATTCACCTTTCCTGGCACATACAGATGGAGTCGAAAAGCTTGTCTTCCTTGTAATGATGCCAAGGCCCTGGGACGAAATGCAAAATGAGGCTCTAACATTACAATAATATAGCTAATACAACTAAAGTATACTTTCACTTAATTCCATATCTTGATTATTTGTTATTTCGTACAATTTATAAATACATAAATTATGAAATTTAAAGTACTGAAGGTACTGCTAAAACAATAAACTAACATCGTGTTCTACTGAAAAGCATGAGTACATGAATTCTAGGCTTATCAAGAAATGAGAACAAAAGAATGATGAACCTTGAAACTTGGATGGACAACTATCTTTGAAATATTTTATGAGCAACTATCCTGAAAATAGTTCTATCCGAAACAATCAAAGAAATGCATTGATAGGAGCAGAGTAGGAACTACAGGAAGTTGGGCTACGCTTCGGTGATGTCGTACATCAGGGATGATCCAGGTAAGCTGGGCCTTTTTCATCCTGATACATAACAGCGATTTGGGGGCCCCTAGAATTGGGGGTCCTGGGTGGTCGCCCACTTTGGCCCCCCTTCTCGACGGCCCTGAATGATGCACACCCAGAAATACATAGGAATCACAAAAAAAAAATTAGTAATCTCTTGCAATGCAAATCCATGGATTATGCTGACAATAGTAAAATGAGTTAACTATTTAGTAGAAGGAATTTTCTAAACTTCAGAAGAAACGACAACAGGATGAACATTAACAAATCTAAGGGAAATGAAAACCCAATTCCTAGTTTTAACTTTGGGCCATGTGTGGTCATGTGAATGTTTTCATTCATTCAGCAATGCTAAAAGAAAGACAAATATGTAAACATGCATGTTTTCATATTAGGAAGCTACACATATTTCAGTTATACACAATGCAGACTATACATTCTCGACTATACCTCGCTTTCTTCCCCCAAAACTGAATCATTCAAATAATCTCCAACTGGTAAAATTGGAAATGTTGAGATTAAAAATTAAAATGCAGAGCAAGGCATTAGATTGCAGACATTAACAATCAGAATATCGTACAATATACAACACTTGCTTGGTGGAGGAGCTCACCTAGAGCTTAGGCCCTCTGTCCATCATCTAGGCAGAGGAGATGCATCATGACACCGCTCTGTATAAAATGTATGGTGATAAGCAAAGGGAAGGCCCAAGGAGTGAGGACAAGTGGAGAGCACAGGCAAGGGATCAGACCTGCTGCAAATTCATGAACAAAAGGCAACCCTCTACTCAGTATTTGTAGATGCAGGTTCTTATCAAAGTTAATACACAAACCATCTGAGACCATCAGTTTCAGCTTACTTAAATTATGAAAAATGACTGAATAATATCTCACATATATATATATATATATATATATATATATATATATGTGTGTGTGTGTGTGTGTGTGTGTGTGTGTGTGTGTGTGTGTGTGTGTGTGTGTAATTATGTATTAGTCAGATCTACCAATTGACCAAAAATGGGAGCATGTTGTTTCACTTAAATATATTTATAGACACATTTGTTTTGTGTGCTCAGTAGGCAAAAGGACAGGCAACATACATGTCCCTTGAAGCAACAATGCCAACGATCTGTTCTGAAATCGACGACAGCTGAGATAAGGTTCCTAAAGTTGATGATATGATATGGAATCATCTTGAGTAATAGACAGCCACACCATAGCCGAAATTATCAGCAAGCAAAAGCCACATTTCAGTTTTGAAGTAAGCAGACAAAATCTATGAATAAATTTGACAGTTTAGACATAAACTTGTTCAACCTAGATAGATCTAATGGGCAATCACACTTTTGGATGGAAAAACGAAACTAACCTTACCTGCAAAAACCAAATTTGGAAACAGGGTAGGACAGAGAGGGTGGGGAAGACGTTGCCGGTGGTGGAAGAGGGACAGCGGAGAGTCTCCTAAGCTGCAGCCTGTGGGGCGGCCCCTCGGAGGTCGTGGGGGCGGGAGGCAGGTTGTGGCCAGAGGCCGTCGCGGCGCGAGGTAGGTTGTGGTCTGGGGAGGTGGTGGCTCGAGGCAGGTCGTAGTCTGGGGAGGTGGCGTCGCGAGGCAGATCACGGTCGGAGGACACGACGGCGCGAGCAAATCAACTGGCAGGTTAGGGGCGATGCCAGGGAACCAGTGGGCGACGGCCGCCGCTAGGTTAGTGGACAGCTGGGCGGCACCTCAGGCTGGGGAAGCGCAGCTGGATGGGAGCTTCGGGAGGCGTCACCCGGGGTGGGAGGGGCAGCGGCGTGACAATATCGGCCAAGAGTACGGTGGTGGTGCCTGGTGGTGGTGGTGGCGGCGGCGGGGATTTTTGTTAGGTTTGTGTGTGGCGTGAGAGGTGGACAATGGGCTTGGGTTGTTGGGGAGCGACTTACAAAAGAGATTTGCTTACAAAATATCTGGATTTTGGGCCTCGCCCGCGCAGGGGCTCTTGCCGCTTGATATTTTGTATGTTGTTGGCGCGGGGATAGAAATTGATGGGCCAGGTCTAAGAAACGCCGACACTCTTTCTGTCGAGGCGAACTGCCGACACATAATGTATCAGTATAGATGGTATATGCCGACACATTTTACGTCGGTGGTCATTGAGCCATTACCGACACATAATCTGTCAAAAAGCCTGCATAACACTGACAATCGGTGTGTCGGCATAGTTTGAGACAAAAAGAGTGTCGGCCTTGTGTACTTATGCCAACAGATGCATGTTGCTAGTGTGGTGTCGTGGTGTAGTGTACATGGCGCTGCATGCATGCTAGTCTAGGCGCGTGTCGAAGCGAGGCGAAGCGGCAACGGACGGGACGAGCCTCGTTCCGGTCCCCGATAAAGCTAATGGACACCTAAGTAGCGCATTTAATGCACTTTGTCTCGTAATACCGTGCGATAAGCTCGTGCACTATAGGCCTTTCCACCTCCCGTGTGCCACTGCGGCAACCCCTTTTTCCTATGAAAGGAGGCCCGAGGCAACCATGAGGGGGATTCGCCTTTTTGGAATGGCACTGCCACCGTAGCTAGTTCAAAAAGCTCAAGAACACTCAATACAACCACCAAAGCAGGACTTGGGTCTTACGCATCCTTGCTACCTCTCGAGCTTGCGTTGGATTTCCCCAAAGAGGAAGGGATGATGCAGCAGAGTAGCGTAAGTATTTCCCTCAATTTTTGAGAACCAATGTATCAATCTAGTAGGAGGCCACGCTCAAGTCCCTCGTACCTGCACAAAACGATAGCTACTCGCAACCAACGCGATTAGGGGTTGTCAATCTCTTCACGGTCACTTACGAGAGTGAGATCTGATAGATATAATATTTTTGGTATTTTTGGTATAAAGATGCAAAGTGAAAGGTAAAAAAGCAAAGTAAAAGCAAAACAAGATTAAAGTGATGGAGATTGATATGATGAGAATAGACCCGGGGCCATAGGTTTCACTAGTGGCTTCTCTCAAGAGCATAAGTATTCTACGGTGGGTGAACAAATTACTGTTGAGCAATTGACAAAATTGAGCATAGTTATGAGAATATCTAGGCATGATCATGTATATAGGCATCACGTCCGTGACAACTAGACCGAAACGATTCTGCATCTACTACTATTACTCCACTCATCGACCGCTATCCAGCATGCATCTAGAGTATTAAGTTAAAAACAGAGTAACGCTTTAAGCAAGATGACATGATGTAGAGAGATAAATTCATGCAATATGAAATAAACCCCATCTTGTTATCCTCGATGGCAACGATGCAATACGTGCCTTGCTGCCCCTTCTGTCACTGGGAAAGGCCACCGCAAGATCGAACCCAAAGCTAAGCACTTCTCCCATGGCAAGAACTACCAATCTAGTTGGCCAAACCAAACGGATAATTCGAAGAGACTTGCAAAGATAACTAATCATACATAAAAGAATTCAGAGAAGATTTAAATATTATTCATAGATAGACTTGATCATAAACCCACAATTCATTGGTCTCAACAAACACACAACAAAAAGAAGATTACATCGAATAGATCTCCACAAGAGAGGGGGAGAACTTTGTATTGAGATCCAGAAAGAGAGAAGAAGCCATCTAGGTACTAACTATGGACCCGGAGGTCTGAGGTAAACTACTCACACTTCATCGGAGAGGCTATGATGATGTAGAAACCCTCCGTGATGACGGCCCTCTCCGGCGGAGCTCCGGAACAGGTCCCAAGATGGGATCTCGTGGATACAGAAAGTTGCGGCGGTGGAATTAGGTTTTTGGCTCCGTCCCTGTTTGTTTGGGGGTACGTAGGTATATATAGGAGGAAGAAGTACGTCAGTGGAGCTCCGAGAGGCGCGCCCTAGGGGGGGCACCCCCCACCCTCGTAACCGCCTCTCTGATGCCTTGGCATAGGGTCCAAGTCTCCTGGATCACGTTCGGTGAGAAAATCATGTTCCCGAAGGTTTCATTCCGTTTGGACTCCGTTTCTTCGAAACACGGAAACAGGCAAAAAAACATCAATTCTGGGCTGGGCCTCCGGTTAATAGGTTAGTCCCAAAAATAATATGAAAGTGGAAAATAAAGCCCAATATAGTCCAAAACAGTTGATAATATAGCATGGAGCAATAAAAAAATATAGATACGTTGGAGACGTATCAGGCATCTCCAAGCTTAATTCCTGCTCGTCCTCGAGTAGGTAAATGATAAAAAAGAGAATTTTTGATGCGGAGTGCTACTTGGAATAATTTCAATGCAAATCTTCTTAATTGTGGTATGAATATTCAGATCAGGAAGATTCAAGACAAAAGTTCATATTGACATAGAGAATAATAATACTTCAAGCAAACCAACAAAGCAATTATGTTTTCTTAAAGTAACATGGCCAAAGAAAGTTCATCCCTACAAAATCATATAGTTTAGTCATGCTCCATTTTCGTCACACAAGAATGCCCTCATCATGCACAACCCCGATGACAAGCCAAGCAATTGTTTCATACCTTAATAATTTCAAACTCATAAACTTTCACGCAATACATGAGCGTGAGCCATGGATATAGCACTATGGGTGGAATAGAATATAGTGATGGGGGTTATGTGGAGAAGACAAAAAAGGAGAAAGTCTCACATCAACGAGGCTAATAAAATGGGCTATGGAGATGCCCATCGATTGATGTTAATGCAAGGAGTAGGGATTGCCATGCAACGGATGCACTAGAGCTATAAATGTATGAAAGCTCAACAAAAGAAACTAAGTGGGTGTTCATCCAACTTGCTTGCTCACGAAGACCTAGGGCACTTGAGGAGGCCCATTGTTGGAATATACAAGCCAAGTTCTATAATGAAAAATTCCCACTAGTATATGAAAGTGATAATCTTAAGAGACTCTCTATATGAAGGACATGATGGTACTTTGAAGCACAAGTGTGGGAAAAAAGATAGTAGCATTGCCCCTTTTTTTGGGCCTTCTTTTTTTCTTTGGCCTTTTGGGGGGGGGGGTGGACAATGCAATATTGAATGATGATCATCACACTTCTATTTATTTACAACTCAATGATTACAACTCGATTACTAGAACAAAGTATGACACTATATGGATGCCTCTGGCGGTGTACCAGGATATGCAATGAATCAAGAGTGACAAGTATGAAAAAATTATGAACGGTGGCTTTGCCACAAATACTATGTCAACTACATGATCATCCTAAGAAATATGACAATGATGAATGTGTCATGATAAACTGGATGGTGGAAAATTGCATGGCAATATATTTCGGAATGGCTATGGAAATGCCATAATAGGTAGGTATGGTGGCTGTTTTGAGGAAGATATAATGAGGTTTATGTGTGAAAGAGCGTATCATATCACGGGGTTTGGATGTACTGGCGAAGTTTGCACCAACTCTCGATGTGAGAAAGGGCAATGCACGGTACCGATGAGGCTAGCAATGATGGAAGGGTGAGAGTACGTATAATCCATGGACTCAACATTAGTCATAAAGAACTCATATACTTATTGCAAAAATCTACAAGCCATCAAAAACCAAAGTATTACGCGCATGCTCCTAGGGGGATAGATTGGTAGGAAAAGACCACCGCTCGTCCCCGACCGCCACTCATAAGGAGGACAATCAAATAACACCTCATGTTTCAAATTTGTTACATAATGTTTACCATACGTGCATGCTACGGTACTTGCAAACTTCAACACAACCACTTCTCAAATCCACAACTACTCAACTAGCATGACTTTGATATTATTACCTCCATATCTCAAAACAATTATCAAGCATCCAACTTTTCTTAGTATTCAACACACTCAAAAGAAAGTTTCACGAATCTTGAATACCAAGCATGTTATTATTAAGCAAATTACCATGCTATTAAGACTCTCAAAATAATTTAAGTGAAGCATGAGAGATCAATAGTTTGTTTTAAAACGAATCCACCACCGTGCTCTAAAAGATCTAAGGGAAGCACATAGAGTAAAATTATAACGCTCAAAAGATATAAGTGAAGCACATAGAGTATTCTATCAAATTCTAGTTCATGTATGGCTCTCTCAAAAGGTGTGTACGGCAAGGATGATTGTGGCATACTAACAACCAAAGACACAAATAATGCAAGACGCTCCAAGCAAAACACATATCATGTTGGTGAATAAAAATATAGCTCCAAGTAAATTACCGATGGAAGTGGACGAAAGAGGGGATACCTTCCACGGCATACCCAAGCTTTGAATTTTTGGTTCCCTTGGTTTATCTTGGGGGTGCCATGGGCATCCCCAAGCTTAGGCTCTTGCCACTCCTTGTTCCATAATCCATCACAAGAATTCACCCAAAACTTGAAAACTTCACAACACAAAACTCAATAGAAATCTCGTGAGCTCCGTTAGAGAAAGAAAACAAAAGACCACTTCAAGGTACTGTAATGAACTCATTCTTTATTTATATTGGTGTTAAACCTACTGTATTCCAACTTCTCTATGGATTATAAATTATTTTACTAACCATAGATTCATCAAAATAAGCAAACAACACACGAAAAACAGAATCTGTCAAAAACATAACAGTCTGTAGTAATCTGTAACTAACGCAAACTTCTGGAACCCCAAAAATTCTAAAATAAATTTCTGGACGTGAGGAAGTTATTTATTAATCATCTGCAAAAATAATTAACTAAATAGCACTCTTCAAATAAAAATCACAGCAGTTATCGTGAGCGCTAAAGTTTCTGTTTTTTACAGCAAGTTCAACAAGACTTTCCCCAAGTCTTCCCAACGGTTCTACTTGGCACAAGCACTAATTAAACACAAAAACACTAACAAAACAGAGGCTAGATAATTTATTTATTACTAAACAGGAGCAAAAAGCAAGGAATAAAAATAAAATTGGGCTGCCTCCCAACAAGCGCTATCGTTTAACGCCCCTAGCTAGGCATAAAAGCGAGGATAGATCTAGGTATTGCCATCTTTGGTAGGCAATCCATAAGTGGCTCTCATGATAGTTTCATATGGAAATTTTATTTTCTTTCTTGGAAAATGTTCCATGCCCTTTTTAACGGAAATTGAAATCTAATATTTCCTTCCTTCATATCAATAATCGCACCAACTGTTCTAAGGAAAGGTCTACCAAGAATAATAGGGCAAGAAGGATTGCAATCTATATCAAGAACAATGAAATCTACGAGCACATAATTCCTATTTGCAACAATAATAACATCATTAATCCTTCCCATAGGTTTCTTAATAGTAGAATCCGCAAGATGCAAGTTTAGAGAGCAATCATCAAAATCACGGAAATCTAGTAAATCACACAAAGTTTTGGGGATGGTGGAGACACTAGCACCCAAATCACACAAAGCATAAAACTCATGATATTTAATTTTAATTTTAATAGTTGGTTCCCACTCATCATAGAGTTTTCTAGGGATAGAAACTTTCAACTCAAGTTTTTCTTCATAAGATTGCATCAAGGTATCAACAATATGTTCGGTGAAGGCTTTATTTTGACTATAAGCATGTGGAGAATTTAGCACGGATTGCAACAAGGAAATACAATCAATTAAAGAGAAACTTTCATAATTAAATTCCTTGAAATCCAATATAGTGGGTTTAGCAACATCTAGATTTTTATTTCTTTCAATCCCACTTTCATCAATTTCATCATAAAGATCTAAATACTCCGAATTTTTAGAACTCCTTCTAGGTAAAGGAAGATCATATTCAGTTTCATCAAGATTCATATTGCAAAACAAAGATTTAATACGGGACACATCAATAAATTTTAGATCTTCATCTTGATTTTCATAGGAATTGGAAGAACATGCTTTAATAAAGGCATCTTTGGAAGCACGCATCCTAGCGGTTCTTTCCTTGCACTCATCAATGGAAATTCTCATGGCTTTGAGAGACTCATTGATATCATGCTTAGGAGGAATAGATCTCAGCTTTAAAGAATCAACCTCAAGAGAAATTCTATAAACGTTCCTAGCCAAATCATCAACTTTAAGCAATTTCTCTTCAGGCAAAGCATTAAAATTCTTTTGTGAATTCATAAATTCTTTAACACTATTCTCAAATTCAGAGGGCATCTTATTATAATTTCCATAAGAGTTGTTGTAGGAATTCCCATAATTATTAGAAGGATTAATAGGATATGGCCTAGGATTAAAATTCCCTCTATAAGCATTGTTACCAAAATTATTCCTACCAACAAAATTCACATTTGTAGATTCATTGTTATTCTCAATCAAAGTAGACAAGGGCATATCATTAGGATCAGAAGAAACACTCTTAGTAGCAAATAATTTCATAAGTTCATCCATCTTTCCACTCAACACATTGATTTCTTCTATCGCATGCACTTTTTTATTAGAAGATCTTTCAGTATGCCATTGAGAATAATTAACCATAATATTATCTAGGAGTTTAGTAGCATCTCCTAAAGTGATTTCCATAAAAGTGCCTCCCGTGGCGGAATCTAAAAGATTTCTAGAAGCAAAATTCAATCCGGCATAAAAAATTTGTATAATCATCCACAAATTCAAACCATGAGTAGGGCAATTATGTATCATTAATTTCATTCTCTCCCAAGCTTGTGCAACATGTTCATGATCAAGTTGTCTAAAGTTCATAATATCGTTTCTAAGAGAGATGATCTTAGCGGGAGGAAAATACTTAGAGATAAAAGCATCTTTGCACTTTTTCCATGAATCAATACTATTTTTAGGCAAAGACGAAAACCAAGCTTTAGCACGATCTCTAAGCGAAAAAGGAAATAGCTTTAATTTAACGACATCATTATCGACATCTTTTTTCTTTTTCATATCACATAAATCAATGAAGCTATTCAGATGAGTAGCGGCATCTTCACTAGGAAGGCCGGCGAATTTATCTTTCATAACAAGATTCAACAAAGCAGTATTGATTTCACAAGATTTAGTATTAGCAAGAGGAGCAATCGGAGTGCTAAGGAAATCATTATTATTGGTATTGGTTAAGTCACACAATTTGGTAGTATCTTGAGCCATCAGGTCGAACAAGCAATCCAACACACGGGCAAGCAAAAAGGCAAGTGGAGAAAGAGAAGGAGAACGAGATTGGGAAAGAGAGGGTGAATAAAACGGCAAGGGTGAAGTGGGGGAGAGGAAAACAAGAGGCAAATGGCAAATAATGTAATGCGGGAGATAGGGATTGTGATGGGTACTTGGTATGTTGACTTTTTGCATAGACTCCCCGGCAACGGCGCTAGAAATTCTTCTTGCTACCTCTCGAGCTTGCGTCGGATTTCCCCGGAGAGGAAGAGATGATGCATCACAGTAGCGTAAGTATTTCCCTTAGTTTTTGAGAACCAAGGTATCAATCCAGTAGGAGGCCACGCTCAAGTCCCTCGTACCTGCACAAAACAATAGCTACTCGCAACCAACGCGATTAGGGGTTGTCAATCCCTTCACGGTCACTTACGAGAGTAAGATCTGATAGATGCAAAGTGAAAGGTAAAAAGCAAAGTAAAAGCAAAACAAGATTAAAGTGATGGAGATTGATATGATGAGAATAGACCTGGGGGCCATAGGTTTCACTACTGGCTTCTCTCAAGAGCATAAGTATTCTACGGTGGGTGAACAAATTACTGTTGAGCAATTGACAAAATTGAGCATAGTTATGAGAATATCTAGGCATGATCATGTATATAGGCATCATGTCCGAGACAAGTAGACCGAAACGATTCTGCATCTACAACTATTACTCCACTCATCGACCGCTATCCAGCATGCATCTAGAGTATTAAGTTAAAAACAGAGTAACGCTTTAAGCAAGATGACATGATGTAGAGAGATAAATTCATGCAATATGAAATAAACCCCATCTTGTTATCCTCGATGGCAATGATGCAATACGTGCCTTGCTGCCCCTTTTGTCACTAGGAAAGGACACCGCAAGATCGAACCCAAATCTAAGCACTTCTCCCATGGCAAGAACTACCAATCTAGTTGGCCAAACCAAACGGATAATTCGAAGAGACTTGCAAAGATAACTAATCATACATAAAAGAATTCAGAGAAGATTCAAATATTATTCATAGATAGACTTGAACATAAACCCACAATTCATCGGTCTCAACAAACACACCGCAAAAAGAAGATTACATCGAATAGATCTCCACAAGAGAGGGGTAGAACTTTGTATTGAGATCCAGAAAGAGAGAAGAAGCCATCTAGCTACTAACTATGGACCCGAAGGTCTGAGGTAAACTACTCACACTTCATCGGAGAGGCTATGATGATGTAGAAGCCCTCCGTGATGACGGCCCTCTCCGGCGGAGCTCCGGAACAGGCCCCAAGATGGGATCTCATGGATACAGAAAGTTGTGGTGGTGGAATTAGGTTTTTGGCCCCGTCCCTGTTCGTTTGGGGGTACGTAGGTATATATAGGAGGAAGAAGTACGTCGGTGGAGCTCCGAGAGGCCCACGAGGCAGGGGGGTGCCCTAGGAGGGGGGGCGCCCCCGACTGTCATGACCGCCTCTCTGATGCCTTCGCGTAGGGTCCAAGTCTACTGGATCACGTTCGGTGAGAAAATCATGTTCCTGAAGGTTTCATTCCGTTTGGACTCCGTTTGATATTCTGTTTCTTCGAAACACTGAAATAGGCAAAAAACAGCAATTCTGTGCGGGGCCTCCGGTTAATAGGTTAGTCCCAAAAATAATATAAAAGTGGAAAAATAAAGCCCAATATAGTCCAAAACTGTAGATAATATAGCATGGAGCAATCAAAAATTATAGATACGTTGGAGACATATCAATCCTCGCGACCCGAACCTGGGTAAATGATTCGTGTGCTAGCTCCTAAACCTGCTCTCCTCATGACCCCGCGCCCGCCGACCGTAGAAGGGATCCCAGTGATCCCATAGGTGTTGTTCCCACCGACATCTTTGGCGCACCAGGTAGGGGGAGCGCAGTTGTAAGAATCTGGTTTTGCAGCCGGCTTAGCAGTTTCTCGTGGCCATGGCTTCTGGAGAAGAAGACGGGGAAGAGAACGACGCCGCCTGCAAGCACAAAGGACGCCGGTGCAGGGACAGGAAAGCTAAGTCATATGAAACTTTAAGCAATTTCCTTTTTATATATGAGGTTATTGTCCTCGAAGGTCCTGCCCTATGTATGAAAGCCTGCACGCAAAGGGGCCCTTCCACAATTGGCAACGCCCTTATTCTGTTTCGAGTCTGCTCAACAGCTCAAGCGGTCGCGTCGAGAGTTGCAGGGTAGCCTTCCACAATTGGCAACGCTCTCGATTCTGACTCGAGTCAAGCTCGACAGTTCGAGCAGCCGCATTGAGAGCGGTAAGGTGGCTTGCGGGGCAGCAAGCATGACCGACAGGCTATTGGGGATCTATCCCTGTGGGGACCCCGACTCATAAGTCGTGATCACCGAATGCACGTGTACAGTGATCCCAGAGATCAATGCTCACTGAACACACAGAAGCTGAATAACATGAGTCTTACATCCATACTGTAAGTGCATCTAGTGCCACCCCTAGTTGGTTTTGGAGTATTGATGACAAACCTAGTTGAGGGACTAATGTGTTCGTGAGAATTGCAGGATAACACAGGTAGAAGTCCCTCGTTGATTCGGTTTTACTACCAGAGATGACCCCTAAAAATGTATGAAGACATTGAAGACAAAGGTGGTACATGAAGATATTCACTCTGAAGACTATGACAAAAGAAGACACGTTATGAAGCATATGGAGCTCGAAGACTTAGATCTTTTGTAGTTCTTTTTCTTTTGTGTTGAGTCATAGGAACCACCGTACTGTTAAGTGGGGTCCAGGAGAACCAGTCAGAATGACTGAAGTGATGCCTAAATCAAAAACCTATGTCTTCGAGTGAAGACAATGAGAGCTAATCTTGACCAGAGCCGGACAAGCCAGCTTTGCTTGTAGCCCAAGTAAAGTTGCCATGAGAGTTTGAAATCTGACCTTTGAGACACGTGTCAGTTCCTTAGTGACCCAGGGTCATTTCGGACAAATCAGGTTGGGTTGCCAAGTGGCTATAAATAGCCCACCCCCACAACCATAAACGGTTGGCTGCTCAGATTTCAGTGCACGGCTTTTGTCGTTTGAGAGCAACCCACCTCGAAGCCTTTGAGAGAAAATTTCTAGTGAGGAGAAAAGCCCTAACCACCCAGAGCCAGAGTAAATTGGGCATCACTTAAGTCTTCTTGTTTGTGTGATCTGAAGAGTTATTACACTTGAGGACTGTGAATCCTCCAGACGGTTAGGTGTCACGTTCAGAGCATCCAAGAGACATTGTGGATTGCCAGTGAATGAAGTCTGTGAAGGTTTGGGAGTCTACCTTGAAGACTTATCAGAGTGATTGGGCGAGGACTAAGTGACCTTAGCTCAAGGAGAATATGGTGAGGACTTGGTGTCTTGAGCTGCGTGTTCAGGACTGGGTGTCCGGGACTGTGTGTCCTAAGGTTTAAATACCTAGCCACTCCAACCATGCGTACAGTTGTCACAGCAACTGGAACTGGTCCAACACATCATTGTCTTCAACGAGTCACTGGTTTCATCTTCACTTCCTTTTACTTACTGATACTCATTGTGAAGCCATTGCATGCTTGCTATATCTTTTGTCTTCACAACGTAACTGTATGATTTGTTTGGCTTCATAACTTCTTCCTACCTGATCCTTATTACACTGCAGCTACTTGTCATTGTGCTTTCACTCTGTTGAATACTTGACCATGGCTTGCCTAGTGTAATCTAACTTCCGCTGCATAGTGATAGGCATATCTCTACTGTTTGTCTTCATAACTTCCATGTTTTGAAGACTTCAATAAAAATCGCCTATTCACCCCCCCTCTAGTCGATATAATGCACTTTCAATTGGTATCAGAGCAAGGTGCTCCCTTGTTCTGTGTGATTCGGTTTAACCACCTAGAGTTTTAGCTATGTCGACTGCAGGGATAATCAAAGTCTCCGCTGCGTGCCCCGTCTTCGATGGAACTGAATATCCCTACTGGAAGAATAAGATGCGCATGCATCTTGAAGCCATTGACGTCGACCTATGGTATGTCATCGAGAACGGCGTTCCCAAGGCTGGAGAAGGTGTCACTGCTACTGATGTCAAGAAATTCACTCAACTAGACTCTACTGCCAAAAATATCATCTGTGGCCATCTGACAAAAGGACAGTATGGCCGTGTGAGTGCCTTGAAGACATCCAAGCTGGTCTGGGACTGGCTCTCCAAGGTCAATGAAGGCATCTCAACCCAGAGAGATCAAAGAATCAGTGTTCTTCGCAACCTCTTCAACCACTTCAAGCGAAATGACAATGAGAATGTCCAGCACACATTTGATCGGCTCACTGACATCACAAATGAGCTTCAAGCCCTCGTCTCCACTGAGATCACCAAACATGAAATCGTCAAGACGCTGCTGAGATCACTTGATAGTTCGTTTGACATCCTAGCCCTGATGATTCAAGAACGTCCTGATTTCAAGACACTCGATCCGTCTGACATACTTGAGAGGCTCAACACACATGAGTTTCAGCTTTCTGAGAAAAGAGATATCTACGGTCCAAACTATGGGAGAACTCGTGCCTTGAAGGCAAAAGCTGTTTCCTCATCTGAAGAAGAATCTGACAGCTGTTCTGATGATCCTGAAGACATTGGAAGAGAACTTGCAATGCTAGTGAAGAAGTTCCAAAAATTCACCAAGAAGAAAGGCTTCAGAAAATCTTCACGATCAAGCTCAAGGAATGATGAAGCTTCTGCTCATGACTACAAGAAGAAAACATGTCACAAGTGCAAGAAAACTGGACACTTCATCTCTGAGTGTCCACAATGGGACAATGAGAACAGAAGGAAGAAGAAGAGCAAGGAATATGATTCTGACAACAACAAGAAGAAGAAATACTCAAAGTCTTCTTCCAAGTCTTCCTCAAAGTCTTCATCACACAAGAAGAGCTCATCTGGCAAGGCACGTGCATTTGTTGGCAAGAAAATGGATTCAGAGGAGGAGTCCGCTTCTGAGGAGGCAGAGGTGGAGTCTGAGGAGGAGTCTGATTCTGGCATTGCAAGTCTGGCTACAGCATACGTCGCCAAGTCCATCTTCAACACTGAAGACAATGACTGCATCACCGACATCGACGCAAATGACAAGAACGACTCCACTCCTACCTACTACTTCATGGCACGCGGTGCCAAGGTAAACACACGCACTACTCGCTATCAAACATCTAGTGACGATGACTCTGACTGTGATTCAAAACCCAGCTACAAAACACTTGCTAAAATTGCAACTGAACAACAGAAAGCTATGGAACATATTCAAAAACTGTTAGATAGAAGCGATGATCTGTTGGGTGCTGAAATGACTCGATCTGAATCCTTAATTGAAGACATAAAAAATCTTCACGTTAAGTATCAGGAACTTGAAGATCGTCTTGATACTCTCACAAAAACTCATGAAAAGCTTTCCTATGATTATCTTCAAAGGAAGCAAGAGCTTGAGAAATTGAGAGCGGCTCATGAAGATCTTCAAAAGGAAAACGAGTCACTTCGCTCCGAACAGATCAGTTCCGCTCAGGAAGGATTTGAACCACCATGTCTTAAATGCATTGAGCGTGATAATGCTACTTCTGTTGCTGAATGTTCCACTGCTACTGCTGTTGCAATATCTTCAACTGTTGATGTGATAACTAACCCCTCTGCTGAGGATACCACTGCTATTGCTGATGAGAATGCAAGGTTGAAGACATTGCTTGAAACAGGGATGTACAAAAGTCTTAAAGGACATCAGACATTATGTGATGTCCTCAAGAAGCAGATTCTGAACCGAAACCCCAGGAAAGAGGGTGTTGGGTTCGTGAGGAAAATAAACGCAGATGGCTCTTACTGGAAACCTGAGCAGTACCCCAAAACCACATGGGTTGCTGCAAAGGAACTTTCAGCAGATCCATCCAATTTATCTGGCTTCACCTGTGCTAACCCCATTATCATTGATGAATCCTTTGATGCAAACTATAAACTGTTTAAGAATCAGAATGGTGAAGTGTTTTCCAGGTACATTGGTACTAACTGCAGGAATGGACCTCCTATGAAGAAGATCTGGGTTCTGAAAAAGTGTCTGGAAAATCTTCCTGTGAGTGTCTTCATGACACCTCACTTGAAGAAGAAAAACCTCAGACCAAAGGCTTCATACGGTCCAAAGGCTTCATACAAACAGAGGACTCACCTGAGTCACACTAACGCAAATGTTTTGCAGGGAAACCATACTCAGGCATATGAATATGAGAGCGGTTCATCGAACCGTCATGTTCATATGACCAAAAATTATTCTTCTTATTCCTATGAGTATTATTGTCCACCTGCAAGACTGTTTGCTAAGGCTTCAAAGCCAAAATTCTCAGATGCTGCACTTAGACTTATTGCTTCTAAGCCACCCTTGAAGATGTGGGTGGTTAAGAAAGCTTAACTCTCTTTTGCAGGGAAAGGTCTCCAGCAGAAAAACAAAATCTTCTGACACTATTGCTGGGGACCTTAAAAATCTTGTAGGGCGCAAGATAAAATGCCCAAATGGCATCATTATGTACTTCGTTCCTGAATCGCATGCTACTCTCCCCAATAGTCCTAACCTGGATCTAAGTTTTCATAACCCACTGGTTCGTCAAATGTTTTTGCTTCACAATTCTCTTCGTGAAGCCTATCCCCCTAACTGCACTGTAGGGTACGACACCAGCGACTTCAAAGTCTTCAGAATGGATTATTGACAGTGGGTGTACAAATCACATGACTGGCAAAAGAAGCCTTCTTATGGACTCAACCTTACGTCCATCCGACAAGAGCCACATCACATTTGCTGACACTGGTAAAAGTAAGGTATTGGGTCTAGGTAGAGTTGCAATCTCAAAGCATCAACACATGGATAAAGTCATGCTTGTTGAATCCCTTGGCTTCAACTTAATGTCTGTCTCAATGCTTTGCGATTTGAACATGATCGTAATGTTTGGAAAATATCGTTGCCTAGTACTAAGGGAATCTGACAAGTCTCTAGTGTTTGAAGGGTATCGAAAAGATGATCTGTACGTGGTAGATTTCTCAGCAGGGCCACAACTTGCAGTATGTCTTCTTGCAAAAGCTTCAGAATGCTGGCTTTGGCATCGGAGGCTTGGGCATGCTGGCATGAGGAACCTCCACACCCTTGCGAAGAATAAGCATGTCATAGGCATCGAGGGCGTCAAGTTCAAGAAAGATCACTTATGCGGTGCCTGTGAAGCAGGGAAAATGACAAGGGCAAAACATCCTTCAAAGACAATCATGACTACTACACAACCCTTCGAACTGCTCCACATGGATCTTTTCGGTCCCACTCACTACTCAAATTTTACTACTTCTGCTTGCCTCTATGGTTTTGTCATTGTTGATGATTATTCTAGATATACGTGAGTGCACATAATCCTTTACAAGACTGAAGTGCAGGATGTCTTCAGACGCTTCGCCAATCGAGCTATGAACAATTTTGGCGCCAAGATAAAGCACATCAGAAGTGACAATGGCACTAAATTCAAGAACATTGGCCTTGATACATATCTTGATACCTTGGGCATCACACATGAATTCTCAGCTCCGTACACGCCACAGCAGAATGGCGTCGTCGAACGCAAGAACAGAACACTCATTGAGATGGCCAGAACAATGCTAGATGAATACAAGACTCCAAGAAAATTCTGGACTGAAGCCATTGACACTGCATGCCATACAATCAATCGTGTTTATCTTCACAAGCTTCTGAACAAGACATCTTATGAACTCCTAACTGGCAAGAAGCCAAATGTCGGTTACTTCAGAGTATTTGGAGCAAGGTGCAGGATCAAGGACCCACACCACACCTCAAAGTTTGCACCAAAAGCACATGAGGGATTTATGCTTGGATATGGAAAGGATTCGCACTCCTACAGAGTCTTCAATCTCTTTCATTACAAAGTGGTTGAAACAGTGGATGTGCGGTTCGATGAGACAAATGGTTCACAAAGAGAGCAACTGCCAAATGTGCTAGATGAAGTTCCAACTAATAAATCAATCAAGCTTATGGGAACTAGAGAGATTATACCTTCTGAAGCTCATCCTGAAGAAGAACTTATCATCTCAGCACCTGATCAACATGAAGACAATGCTCAGCCTGAAGACATTCCTCCCAACTACAACACAGATCAGCAAGAGCAAAGTCTTCGCCCTGTACACCCTCGTGTTGCCAATGAAGTGCAAATTGACAGAATAATTGACAACATCAATGCACCTGGTCCACTCACTCGTTCAAGGGCAACTCAACTGGCGAATTTCCGTGGGCACTTCGCGTTTGTATCAATATCAGAACCCAAGAAAATTGAAGAAGCCTTCATGGAACCTGAATGGATTCAAGCTATGCAAGAAGAGCTTCAACAGTTTGAACTGAATAATGTATGGGAACTGGTTAAGCGTCCTGATCCACGAAAGCACAACATAATATGCACCAAATGGATATACCGCAACAAGCAAGATGAGCATGGTCAAGTTGTCAGAAACAAAGCTCGTCTCGTTGCTCAAGGATATACTCAAGTGGAGGGCATTGACTTCGATGAAACATTTGCTCCTGTGGCTAGGCTTGAAGCCATATGCATACTGCTGGCCTATGAAAATCATCATAACATACTTCTATATCAAATGGATGTGAAAAGTGCCTTTCTCAATGGCAAGATTGAAGAAGAAGTGTATGTTGCACAACCACCTGGCTTTGAAAATCCAAAACATCCTGACATGGTATACAAGCTCAACAAGGCATTGTATGGCCTCAAACAAGCCCCTAGGGCCTGGTATGACACACTCAAATACTTCCTGAAGAGCAAAGGCTTCATACCTAGTTCCCTGGATCCCACTCTCTTAACGAAGACATATGATGGTGAACTGTTTGTGTGCCAAATATATGTGGATGACATTATCTTCGGCTGCACCAATCATAAGTACAGTGAAGAGTTTGGATATATGATGCAAGAGCAATATCAGATGTCCATGATGGGGGAGCTGAAGTTCTTCCTTGGTCTTCAAATACGACAACAACGCAATGGCATCTTCATATCTCAAGAGAAGTATCGATTGCCTGAAGAAGTTCGGTATGCAAGACTGCAAATGCTTCACAACACCAATGCCAGCCAAACATCATCTAGGTCCTGACGACAATGGTAAAGAGTTCGATCAAAAGGTATACCGCTCCATGATTGGGTCTTTGCTTTATTTATGTGCATCTAGGCCAGATATTATGCTTAGTGTTTGCATGTGTGCTCGATTTCAAGCGGCACCAAAGGAGTTGCATCACTTAGCTGTGAAGCGAATTCTTCGATATTTGGCTCACACCCCAACTCTAGGATTATGGTATCCAAAGGGCTCAGAGTTTGATTTGGTTGGATTTTCGGATGCTGATTATGCTGGTGACAAGGTTGATCGCAAGTCTACATCAGGCACATGTCACTTTCTGGGACGATCACTTGTATGTTGGTCTTCAAAGAAGTAGAACTGTGTATCTCTCTCCACTGCTGAATCTGAATACATTGCTGCTGGATCTTGCTGTGCTCAGCTTCTATGGATGAAGCAAACACTCAAGGACTATGGCATTCATCTGAAGCAAGTGCCACTCTACTGCGACAATGAAAGCGCCATCAAGATTGCCAACAACCCAGTTCAGCACTCGAAGACAAAGCACATTGAAATTCGTCATCACTTTCTCAGAGATCATGTTATGAAGGAAGACATTGATATCATACACGTCAACACTGAAGAGCAATTGGCAGATATCTTCACCAAGCCCTTGGATGAGAAGAAGTTTTGCAAGTTACGGTGTGAGCTAAATATCTTGGAATCCTCAAATGTCCTGTGATCAGGCACACATCCTAACACTTATGCATATTGACGACTTAGCTGTGCAACACACAAAGTAAAGTATATCTTCAATCAATGAAGACATACATTCTAAGTGTGAATACATTAATGTGGAATTTGACTTCGGAGCGCCACGATAATTGTGCGCCGTGTCTGGGTCTAATTCTTCCTATACGGTGGGTAACGCCACCACCAAACGTTCCATTTTGAAGTGTTTCACTCATGGCGTTACCTTGCAATATCTTCACATTTGGTTTGGCTTCGAACTCAACATGTCTTCATGATTATCTTCACTACGTTGATTACATAGATATATACATACTAGTGTCCTGTCCTCTACAACATTCACTTATAGCTATGTCTTCTTGGTTGAATCTTTTGAACTAAGAGAATGTGATCGGACCCTAATCTCTCTATGCTTTCTATCTCAAATTCTATCTCTCCAAGTCATATGCATTCTATTGAAACTGTCAAATGTCTTGACTGCGTCCTTGTCAGCAGAAGATACAGAGACAACCATAAAGCCCGTTTTCAATGCTCATTCCTCCACATAAAATCCGGAGAAGCAGGAACAACCGCCCGACAATTCAGGCGTGCGTGGGACGTGGAACAAACCCCAAACTTCCGCTAACTGGCCACGCGTTCCTCAGATGCGAACCGCCAGGGGCACCTATGTAATATCACAGTGCTGCCCCTGAGCCTATAAATTCACACTTACCGTGGTCATTATCTCCTTCTTCCACCCTCGCACGAACCCTAGCGCCACCACTAGCACTCGACGACGCCGGAGATGAAGCGCTTCGCTGCCGCAACCTCTCCAATGCCGTCTTCACGCCGATCGCGGACATCGTCCTCTCCGCAGTCGCCGTAGGTGTTTTCCGTCGCCAAGTTAGGGCACGGAGGACTGAACTGCTCGGCATCATCTCCCACTTCTGTCTAGCAGTTCCAGTGTGGTAAATAAAACTTTTTTTTACAGCTCCTTTGATCTTATGGTTCTGTCACTTTCTACCATAAGAAGTTTCTCTTCACACAAGTTAGATCTCTCGCTGCATCTCATAACATGCCTAGTATATTCACTTGTGCTTCATAAAGTAGTTAGATTCCTCACGTGTACTGATCTGTGGGTTCGTACAAATCTGGAACCAACTTCTTATCTATGAGTGAATGTCTTCGCACGATGAGGTCAATGTCTTCTAAACTGATTAATCTTCAAAACCTTCTGAGAATGCATATGACCTCTTCCCCTTCCCTCGCACCTTAATGCTGTCACAGGTACATGTCTGTGGGAGAATCCTTCGGTTCTCATAGTCTGCATTCATTTGCAAAATTCCTAAAGCATCACATAAACTCTCCTGAAGCCAGTTCCTGTTGGACCAGCAAAAGAAAGCCTTTGAAGCCTTTGAAAGTCTTGAAGCCTTTCAAGTTAAAGTTTATGGCTTCACAAGTAGCAGCAAGG
The DNA here is from genome assembly GCF_002162155.2 of Triticum dicoccoides. Taxonomy (NCBI): domain Eukaryota; kingdom Viridiplantae; phylum Streptophyta; class Magnoliopsida; order Poales; family Poaceae; genus Triticum; species Triticum dicoccoides. The sequence continues at coordinate 374,228,157 of NC_041386.1, forward strand.
AAGGGGGACAGACAGTGACGTGAAGGAACTTCCAAAGATCTGCCTGAAGACCTAGCAGAAATGTATAAAACAGATCCTGAAGAGAATTATGGGCAGCGCAAGACCCGAATCCAATGGATTCGACGCTATTGGGATGAACAGTGGTTCAAATACCGCTTCGTCACCCAGGAGTATGCTGAGAAATGTGCCATCAAGAAGCCATGGGGAGACATCTTATACAAAAACCTTGTACCCAGGTCCAGAGATGAAGCTATTGCCCAAAGCTTCTATCCATGCATGGTTCGTGGGCCACAGCCTGATGATGCACATCCGTCGTCACTACTCTGGTGTCGTGACGACAATCTATTCAAGCGCAACTTCCAGTTTGCCCAACAATCAGCGAAGCAGAACAAGAAGAAGTTGGGGTTAGACTTCAACCCTGGTCCCTCAGCACCAAGGGTAGATGGCACACGCTACGCCGAACCCAATGTCATCGGTCCGTTTGCCAATCTTGAGGGCCTGATCACCCACATCTTAGTCCAAGGGACTGCCGTAAATGACCCTCTAGCTGACTCTGAGTCTGATGAAGCTCCTGCAGTGCCGAAGCCAAAGCTGATGAAGAAACCAAAAGCTTCAAAGCCGGCCCCTGCCTCAAAAATCTCAAGGGCGAAGCCATTGAAAACTGCACCTCCTGAAGTTAGTGTGCAGTCTGAAGACGTATCCCGCGTCTCCAAGCCCCAGAAGGAAAAGGAGCCCCAACAACAAATAGGCAAAGAGCTCACTGCTGCTGCCATTCTGCACAGCGAAGCCATTGATCTATCAAGCGATGAAGATCTGGGAGATGATGCTCTAGAGCAGCTTATCAAAAGCAAAGAAGAAGCTGAAATCTTCAACAATTTGCCTCTCTTTGATGTCGCCATCATCCACAACTTCATCGATGAATGGTTTGCCTCACCAGACATCAGCTTCGAAGATCTGCAGCTGCCCGTTGGCCTCAGCATCGCCTTCCAAGGCGCAATTGCTTCAGAATTGGCCATTGCTCAGTGCATTGTTGAGCTGAAGCAGAAAATTGATCATGAAAAGGCTCAGTTCAAGAAGCACATGGCCAGGCTCAGCGTGCAGGAAGTGAAGAGCTTCAAAACCATGCTGCATGAGCTCAAGGAAATTTTTCTGAAGAAGCATGCTGAAGCTCAGGGCTCACGTGAGTGGATGAAGTCTCTGGCAGAATGATGTGTGCAGGCCTACAATGAGGCCGAGAAGTGCAAGGCACTTGGGCGTCCTGGCATCGACCCCAAGATGGCCGCGAAGAAGAAGAAGCAGCCTGCTGTGAATGAACCAGAGGCACCAAGGCAAGAAGCCGTTCCGATTGTCTTCCCCACCGCCACGACTGGCTCGAAGCCAAAGAGCCGGTCAACCGCTTCTGAGCTCAAGAAGACACGGAATGCAGAGGCTGAAGCTATAAAGAGGAAACACTTTGCAGCCTCTCCTTCTGACCCAACCAAGAAGAAGCGCAAGATCAAGTAAGCTCGGGCTGCTCCCACAGAGCCCTTGATGGTTGAACCCCTCTCTGTCATTCACCCTAATGCAGAAAGACGACTAACAGTTCATGAGCCTACTCCCACAGAGGCTCCTGAAGCTGAAGATATTCCAGCAACCGACCCCATAGCTGCTGAAGACATTGGTCACCAAGACAATGTACAAGATGATGCAGCCCTTCCTCAGCTTGAAACAAGCGAACTCATTAGTATTGGTCGTCCTCTGACGCCAATGGCACAAGATGAGTCATGGGTGGATCGCCCTCAGGAGGAAGAAGACTTTGAGGCCCATCCCACTCCGACCCCACAAGCGTCGTCTGTGTTCCGTAGGCTTCGCAAAGGTCCAAGGCCTCAAGTCCATACTGAAGAAATTCCGGCTGCATCAGCCGAAGACAATGAAGAAGCACCACCAGAACCCACTCCCCCGCTCCATCAAGATGCAGTTCTCCAGGAGAACGTGCCTGAGTTTGCTCCTCCAACTACACAAGCGGAGGAAGAAAATGTTGCGGCTGCCACCACAAACACTGAAGCCAATGTGGAGCCCGCCCCACCAAATGCTTCAGCAGACAGCGAAGCTACTGAGCCAGACACTTCTGTTCCCGAGTCTGCTGCAGGTCCTCAATTCGATTATCATATTGAGCATAGGCCTCATGTCCATAAGCCAGTCCCAAGGCTTCCAAGGTTCCCAGGTCCTGCATCAGCACCTGGCTCCTTTGACATAAATAGCTTCAAGGCAGACAATACATTTTTCAATAGCTCCAAGAACCCCTATTCAAGGGAAAGGATTGTATCAGATAGGTTCTGGAGCTATCCTCAGCGCAGCTACTACTCAAGCATCCTATACAACCAAGGTCGCATCTTCCCGCACAAGCGCCTTGAGGTTGAAGCCATTGCTGGTCTGCCATGTCTTGAGGAAGCCTTGGATTGCTTCAAGCAAGTGGGTCTGCTGCCGTTTGTGACTGATGAAGAGCACTGGAATGAAGAGCTTCTGCTTCAGTTCTATGCCACTCTCCATATTAAAGGATACAACAGAGATCCGAAGACTTGGGTCCTGGAGTGGATGACCGGCAATGTCCATCATGAAGCCAATGCATTTGATATCATTGAGCTCACCGGCCTGCCCACTCCTGGCGAATTCTTCGAGGAAGGCTGTCAACTACATTCTGAAGCTACTGAGAGCATATTACAGAGGCCTGAACCAAATATGAGTCAGATGCTCTCAATGATGAAGCCATTGCCTCACGATGCACCCTATCCAACTGAGTTCTTCGTTGAAGACTTTGAGTATCTGCCCAGGACCATATATCACATCATCCGGCGGACTCTCTGGCCCATTAAGGGACACTCACCACATGCCAAGATTGAGGGTGCAATGAAGACTCTCATATTCTATATCCTGCATGGCAAATGCTTCAACGCACAGGATCTCTTCATACGCCAACTTGCAGCGTCAGGCTCAGAATTATTTGGTTTGAAGTTCTATGCTCCTTGGGTGATGAGGCTGATCAAACTGCACTCTGCGATCTCGTATCAGCCCTCTGCCCGAAACCATCGGATCTTCTTGCCAGATGTGGATACCTCTGCTGAAGCAATATATCCTGAGCCTGCCAAGCAACCGATAAGTCTTCAGAATGCAGAACACCAGAGCTTCACGCAGAATGTTGAAGGTGTTGAAGCCATATCCAGGGTATATCCGTTGGCTGGCACTACACGTGCACCAGCATCTACTGAAGCCACAGACAGCACAAATGCTCCAAGACCCAAGAAGCGTGCTCGTGTCCTCAATGACCGAGAGCTTCTTGTGGCCCTTCACCAAAAGCAAGATAGGCATCACGACTGGCTAAAGCGTCAGATGAAGAGCCTCTTGGTGGATGTCAATCGTCTTCGAAACCTAGCCACCAAGAATGCTTTCGTTACACATGAAACGTGCCGTCGTACATGGAAAGGGATCTCAATGATATGCACTGAAGCTGAACTTGAAGAGGATGGCTTCACAGAGCGCTTCAAGTTTGACACCACACCTCCTAGAAGGGCTGTGATGCGCAACACACCATCACTTGAAGACTCTGAGTTTTCTTCATCTGCTGCCACAGTCACTACCAGAATCATTGATGAAGACAACGATGCTACATCACCGCCACCTGCTTTAGCACCTCCAAGATCTGCACCACCAAACAACTCCACCGACCCTGCTGCGCTTGGGAACGCGTAGAAAACTCTATGTCTTCAAACCTTTTTGGTCATTACTGACAAAAGGGGGAGAAGCATATGATGTTTATAGTCTTCAAGCGGGTCAATATGGGCGGGTGCCTTATGTTTTGTTATATTTTGCTTCGTGTTTACAACTCTTGTTTTTGCTTCATTTGGTTCTTTGAGTTGTAAACACTAAAACTCGATGGTCGTCTGCCACTCTGTTTGCGAAGATAAATTCCGCATGTGCGACGATAAATTCCGCACTTATCTCATTCTGCAGACGTCCATTTTCCATTATGCATGTCATTATCTTCATATACTTTCACATGCATAGTGGATTGTCATCATAAGCTGAAGTGGATCTCCACAAGTACAACCTGCCATGTGCATTTGCATTCCAAAAGCAAATTAACTTATATGCACATCTTCAGGGGGAGCCCTTGCAACTTATGAAGACAATTCCTTTACAATTTCACAGACTATATTCCCCGTTGAAAACATCAACTAGTTTGTCATCAATCACCAAAAGGGGGAGATTGTAAGTGCATCTAGTGCCACCCCTAGTTGGTTTTGGAGTATTGTCGACAAACCTAGTTGTGGGACTAATGTGTTCGTGAGAATTGCAGGATAACACAGGTAGAAGTCCCTCATTGATTCGGTTTTACTACCAGAGATGACCCCTAAAAATGTATGAAGACAATGAAGACAAAGGTGGTACATGAAGATATTCACTCTGAAGACTATGACAAAAGAAGACACGTTATGAAGCATATGGAGATCGAAGACTTAGATCTTTCGTAGTTCTTTTTCTTTTGTGTTGAGTCATAGGAACCACCGTACTGTTAAGTGGGGTCCAGGAGAACCAGTCAGAATGACTGAAGTGATGCCTAAATCAAAAACCTATGTCTTCGAGTGAAGACAATGAGAGCGAATCTTGTCTAGAGCCGGACAAGTCAGCTTTGCTTGTAGCCCAAGTAAAGTTGCCATGAGAGTTTGAAATCTGACCGTTGAGACACGTGTCAGTTCCTTAGTGACCCAGGGTCATTTCGGACAAATCAGGTTTGGTTGCCAAGTGGCTATAAATAGCCCACCCCCACAACCATAAATGGTTGGCTGCTCAGATTTCAGTGCACGGCTTTTGTCGTTTGAGAGCAACCCACCTCGAAGCCTTTGAGAGAAAATTTCTAGTGAGGAGAAAAGCCCTAACCACCCAGAGCCAGAGTAAATTGGGCATCACTTAAGTCTTCTTGTCTGTGTGATCTGAAGACTTATTACACTTGAGGACTGTGAATCCTCCAGACGGTTAGGCGTCACGTTCAGAGCATCCAAGAGACATTGTGGATTGCCAGTGAATGAAGTCTGTGAAGGTTTGGGAGTCTACCTTGAACACTTATCAGAGTGATTGGGCGAGGACTAAGTGACCTTAGCTCAAGGAGAATACGGTGAGGACTTGGTGTCCTGAGCTGCGTGTTTAGGACTGGGTGTCCGGGACTGTGTGTCCTAAGGTTTAAATACCTAGCCACTCCAACCAGACATACAATTGTCACAGCAACTGGAACTGGTCCAACACATCATTGTCTTCAACGAGTCACTGGTTTCATCTTCACTTCCTTTTACTTACTGATACTCATTGTGAAGCCATTGCATGCTTGCTATATCTTTTGTCTTCACAACGTAACTGTATGATTTGTTTGGCTTCATAACTTCTTCCTACCTGATCCTTATTACACTGCAGCTACTTGTCATTGTGCTTTCACTCTGTTGAATACTTGACCATGGCTTGCCTAGTGTAATCTAACTTCCGCTGCATAGTGATAGGCATATCTCTACTGTTTGTCTTCATAACTTCCACGTTTTGAAGACTTTCATAAAAATCGCCTATTCACCCCCCTCTAGTAGATATAACGCACTTTCACATACATACCGTCTTACATAAATTATGACTATTATGGTCAAGTCTTGAGTATAACTTCACAGCGGAAATCTTCGTCGATAACTTGGACCCATGCCATCCGCCTTAACCCTACAGGCATTCTCACTGGGAAGCGTCCTAGCTCGCATGTTCGTCACCAAGGTACTCTTCATTATATCCTGTTCTTTCATGCCTGTCCAATAAAATAACTAGTGGCAATCCAATGAGTACTTTGAATGTACTCGCAAGAAACCCATGTTTTGGTTCAAGATACAACAATGCATGATATAGGTAAATCTTTGCGGAAAGCTAGTTTTGAGTGCAATGACATGTTCAACAACTCGTAAGACATGCATTAGGAGAATTCAAGTAACCAAGAGGACGGTTACAGATATCAACATAAAGGGAGTGGGCTCCAACCCAACTCAATCATGTCAAGTCCTTTGACTTGACCCAAGTAGTTCTCCCCACTTATCCGAACACACACTGGTTTGTAAACATGTGGACGTAGCCCAAGAGCGGTTACCCAACTGTCCTTGACCGTGGACACGGCTATTCGAATAGTTTTACACTCCACAGAGGTTGCACACTTTACCCACAAGATCCGGGGAACTTCCATGTCATCCACGACCCGCGGTACCTCAAGTACCCGGGGTAAGCACCCGATCACTATCTTTCCCTAGACGACACTAACATAGAGTCCACTCGATTGGCAGTAACCCCCGTGCCCAACATTTCACATCTTAAAATTGTGGAGCCTCGCTCCCATTTTCATCACATACCACAAGCACGGGGTACCAACGGTGTGTCCGGTGCCCTGTGAAGACAGTCATGGCTGCCCTACGTGGCATGACCCTGTCGCGAGAGAGCGCAACAACAACTCTCCCGTCACTAGTAATGCGGGCTCCAAGCTAGTATCGGCCTAGGTAATCAATAATGCCGTTTCCCATATAAGGGTAGAGTGGTTGCGCATGTAAGGTTGGAATAACGGTCGCAACTTACACCAATCCGGTTTGGAAAACAACACACACACTTTCCTCGATACACCACTTAATCATCAAGTGGCCACCCATCTCATCATCTCCCTTGGGCATAAGTGGCACCCGACGGGGTTTTTGAAAAGTCCTTTGAAAATACTTTGCCTCCCTCACCATGCATATTCCCGTCCCTTTTTGCGTAGCAACTACTTTAGCATCCTATCTAATCCCACTGGCATAACCCTCATAAGGAGGTAGGGTCATGCACAATGCAAGTATCAACGAGGAAGTAACAGAGGCAACCCATCAAAGTGGTTACCACCTCATCATGATTTTGTTTCAACAACAATATGGTGCTATATGACATGCATAAAAAGGGTTTCATAGACATGGTCAAAGGGCTGCTTGCCTGGTTCATCAGAGTCTTGAGATCTTCTGGTCCTTCTCCAAGTACTCCGTCTACTTCGTCAACTAACGTCGAAACAATCATAATAAGCAACACAACAAGGCAGAAAATAAAGTGCTCTAAAATATGGATTTGACTTTTCTAGGACTTCCCTGGTCATATGAAAAATAACCAGGGTGGTTTCATTGGAATTGGATTAGTGAATATTTCTGAACAGTTCAATATGATGGAATCAAGGGGTTTATGGATTTGCAAGAAGTGTACAGAAATATATTTTTGAAAAATGAGAAAAGGCACCCATTTAACAAACCATGATTTTAGATGCATCTAGGAGTTGGTTTCACTGGATTTGGAGTTCAAATGATTTTCCTATGAATTTGCAAAGTTGACAAATATGAAGAAATGGCTCATTATATCGTGTTGTACAGAAAGTATTAAGAAAAATGTTCATAAACTAAGTTATGAACTTAGAAGCATCTAGGAATTTAAATCATGGCATTTGGATCAATTTTTGAGCTCTCTATGATTTTCTAAAGTTTATGACAGAAATGGAAAAATGGTATTTGATAATTATTTGTGAAATAAATATTTATGTAAAAATGTGCAAATAGCACCATGAGGTAGGGCATGAATTTAGAAACCACTAGAAATTTGAATCATCAAATTTGGAGCTATGTTGGATTATTTATGGATTTTTGAATATGACTGAAAAAAGAAAAAGGAAAAAAAGGTTTAGGGTTTACCCAAAGCGTGCACAGGGCGTAGGATAGCCACTGGGCCGGCCCAGTGGCTCAGCCGCGCAGCGCTCGGGCGACGTCAAAAGCGGCTTCCTGCAAGTACGCCTTCACGAGGGGGAAACGGGTTTACTCCCGGCCCGTCTCCACTTAAACGGGCAGGGCCCGCCCACCGGGTCGCTGGCGAGTGGGGCCCGGTGCTCAGGCCATCTCCTACCTCCCGCTCGAACAGAGCAGAGGCAGGGGAGGCGAGGCCAAGCGGCGCCGGCGCTCTCCCGGGTGGCACGGGCCACCTCCGGCCGCGCCCGGCACACCGGAGGACTCAGCGCGCAGTGGCGCATCTATCCATGTGCTGCATGCCCACGGGGGAGCCCAGAAAGAGGAGGGCTTCGAATGCGGTAGACCGGGGCTGACGGTGGGTTCGGCAAGGCGAGGAAGGCATGAGGAGGAGGGAATGGAGCACGAGGGGAGTTGGCGGTGGTGATGAGAGGGTGCGGGTGTGTTCATGGGGACGAGAGAGGGGCCGAGGCCCATGAATTTAAGCGGCGGCCGGTGGCTCCGCTCCGGCCATGGACAGGGTTGGAAGGCGCGAGGAGGGGAGTGGTTTGGTCCAGGGGATGCACGGAAGGGTGAGAGGGCCAAAGGAGTAGAGAGGGGGCTCGGGGTGGCCTTAAGTAGTTGACCAGCGGCTCACTGTGGACGCGGCGCACGGGTGGCCGCGGCAACGGCTCGGGAGGCCAGGAGGGAGGGCGAGGGGCTGTCTACGGTGTCCGTTGGAGTTGAGTGGGGCGCCAGGAAGAGAGAGGAGGAGCGGGGCAAGGTTCTGGTGCTCACGCATGCGAGGCCATGCATTGGCCGAGACAGGCGGCTCTGGGCACGCGCCGCAGGAGGTGAGAGAGAGGGAGAGACGAGGGGGCCTGCACGGTGGCGTGTTGTGCACGTCGAGGCACCTCGACTGGCGCGAGGGGGAGGCCCGAGGCGGTCGGGGACGCGGCGTCAACGGTCGAACGCCCTGCCAGGTGCTCCAGAGCATGCAAATGGCCGGCGTCCGCGGCTTTTCGCGCGCACCCGCGCGTCCACTTGTGTCTGGCGTCTGCAGGAAGAGTAAACAAGAGGGAGGGAGGCTTTGGATGCTCTGCAACTTGCCAGGAGTGGGAGAGAGATGAGAAAGGGAGGGAAAAGTGGCTGTCTAGAGAAGAAAAATGGGGTTCTACCCCCCCTTAAGCATGGCTCCTCAGGCAGGGAAAGATGCAGGGGGTTAGAGGAGGACCAGATGAGGCTGTGGGAAAAAGTTGAGATCATGGAGATTTGTGGAAATGTACAAAACATGCATTTTAAGTTTCTGCCAGAAGGTGTTTGATGTAGGTTTGGGCAAGCAAATGGACTTCCCTTGTCATGAGGCTTGACAGGGTCAAATGGCATGAGAAAATAAGAGGTTCCACCAAGATTGAGTTCATTTGGGCAAAGTTGCCAATGCAACTTTTGTAAACCCTAGAAATCAACAGAAATGGACTTTCCAAGATTTACTTATGCAAATCAATTCTCCTTGATGCACCACTTGGTGTAGTGTCATCATTTGAGGATTTGAACATGTCCACAAAACATCAGATCAAAAGGACACACTTGGCAATGTAGAGTTGTTCAAACTTGGATCTGGACAGAGAGGGTTTTGGGCACTTTTGTGAACCAAAGTTATTTTGATTGATATGAAACTTTGCAAGATCATCACATTATGAATATGTGACTTGCTAGAATTTTCCTGGATTTATTTGAAAATATTTCTTATAGAAATATTTCAAATATTTGAAATGAGCTGAAATGGTTCTGGAGGGTTTTGTCCAATATTTTGATCATGACCATGTGTTTAAACTCATATATATGGACAATATATGTCCACTGAGCTTCCCTGATTTTTCTCAAATATTTTTGAAGCTTTAAAATAATTTTAACCTATTAAAGACCATTTCTGGCCTAAATAAAAAAGCCTTTAAATAAAATAGGAAAATAACTTTCAAAATTATATTTTTGTGGTTTCTGGGTGTCCTATATCTAATAGGAGTCAAATATATTTTTGGAAAGATTTTTACTGCCCTTAATTAAGTACTTGTAGTGCAAACCTCAATTCAGGGGTTTTTGGAAAACTAATTTTTGAGAATACTATTTGGCCAAATTATTTTTTAAGAAAATACTATATTGTTCTATAAACATGGTATGATCATTCGGAAAAGGTTTTGGATCAAGGAGAAGGAGTATAAGAGTTGGAGGATTTATTTGATTTTTAGAGCACTTGCAAACAACAGTCAAACATTCAATCAAAGCTAAGACAAAACACTCAAAAGTTTTTGTCAAACCACATTTTATCATGATTTATTAGCTTAAGTGTTGTTGCATGAAAATCAGGGTGTGACAATCCCCAAGGTGCCACCCTGGGTTTACGCGTCGACGAGCCTACCCAGTTAACGTAGGGCAGACATACAAGGAAAGTTTAGACAGGAGAATAGCATGCATTGTATCAAAAGTACTGCAGAGTTATATTACATCAATTGTTGCTGCGGTTCTAACTAAAGATATAAATAGTCTTGGCCATGAACCCGTAGCAGCAATGAGAAACAGGGTGCCTAATCCCGGCGCTGGCCCTCCACCCTCTTGATTCCGCCGATGAGGCTGATGATGGGCTTGATACACTCCTTGAGCATCGCGAGGTCTGCATCCTCCGGCAAGCTCTCTAGCACGGCGTCGAAGTCGAGGTTGGGGTTCCAGTGCGCCACCTTGGTGAGATCCTTGGTCATGGCACCCCGGCAAAGCCTCCGGGACTCATCGGCCAGGGAGGCCGCCCTGTTGGAGTGGAGCTACTCCAGGGCCCCGAGGGCGCCCTCGAAGAAGATGGTCAGCCTAGCATTGGGGCTCGCGTTGTGCTCCAGGGTATACCTCACATTTGGCATCCCCATGGTAGCCAGCTGCGTGGTGATCCTGCCGGCAATGCCTTGGAGGCGCCCGATCCAGCGGTTCTCGCCTTCCACAAATCCTTGTGGTTGGCGGCTTCATTGTTCCGCAGCTGCTTCTCGGTCTCCAGGTCCTTGGCCAGGGCCTCCTCCCGGTCCTTGCCCTCCGACAGCATCCCCTCGAGACCCTCCAGCTTCAGCTTGAGGTCTTTGATGGAGTTGTTGGCTTCGGAGAGCTGCTCGGCCTTGTCAAGGACTGCACCCTGCGCCTCAACCAGGGCACCGTTGAGCGTGTCCTTCTCCTTGGACAGATTTAGGACCTGATCCTTGAGCCCGTCCCGCTCCACCTCCAGCTCCTTCATCTTGTCGGCGCAAACCTGATCCTGGGCATTGAGTGCCTCCCTGTGCCTCTACTCCAGCTCCTGGGTCCGCTCCATGCCAAGCTTCTCCACCTCCTCATCCTTGCCGCGGAGCGTTGCGGCAAGCTCCTCCTCACGCGCGGCAAGTTCCTCCTCCTGGGAGTTCAACGCGGCCTGGTGCTGGGCTAGAGCGGCCTCGGTTGCGGTGGCCAAGTTCTCTGCCGTCTCCTGGGCCTTCTCAATGTAGGCCCGCTTCATGGTGAGCTCCACCTCGCGCTTGGCCAGCTCTCCCTGGGCGGCCTTCAGCTCCTCACAAGCTTGGCGGAACCAAGTCTGCGTCTCGGTGACGCGTACCTTGAGGTCCGCCACCGCCTTGTCCACCGTTGTCGTCCTGGACTTGGCCTTGTCCAGGCGGGCACGGTGGAGCGCCTGGAGCTTCCGGAAGTTGGCACCCATGGCTTGGAGAAGCCGCTCCTCCTAAGAACCATCGCCACCGGTGCTCGGCTCGTCAACAACCTCGAGCCCGGCGGTGGCAAGCACCTCTTCGTCGAACACTTCTCCCTCGATGGGCGCCCTGGAGCTCGACGACCCTGGGAGGTGGACGAAAAGGTCGTCACTCACCCTCAGGTACCTGCCGGAGCCCGAGGCAGCAGAGGAGGAAGGCTAGTCATCCACCACCTCCTCCCCGGCAGCGGCCTTACCGGCCTCCCCGGCAGGCCTATTGCTGACCTCCTTGGCAGTAGCCTTGCCGGGCTCCCCGGTGGGCCCCTTGGTGGCGTCTTCAGCAGCGCCCCTGGCGGCCTCCTCGGCGGCGATCTTGTCGGCCTCCGACGCGCCGCCCTTGGCAACATCCTCGATGACGGTATCTATGTCCTCCGGATCCAGCGAAGAAGGACCTGGATACCGAGAAGGGGCTAAGGAGAAGCCAAGAACAGAAAAGGAAAAGGTAGGGATGGAAGGCAAGTGGCTCACCCGTGCTGGGTTAGGAAGCAAAGGTCCCTCCCCGCCAACATTTGGCGCCGAGACGAAGCCACCAGCGCCCGAGTTCTCCTCCTCCTCCTCCTCCGTGTGCATGGGCTCGGCGCTTTGGGCCCTTGTCGAAGACGCCCCTTGGGGCGGCATGGTCGATGTGGGCAGCGTGTTAGGGGTAGACCTCTGCGGCTTCTCCTGCTGGTGGCCTCCTCCTGCAATCACGGCAAGGTCAGCACCAAGGGATCGTGCCCCCAACACACGTCGACGGGGAGTGAGTGACGAACTTACGCTCGGGGCTGCGCCGGGGGCTGCTGTCCGGACTGCTCACCACCACCAGTGGCGTCTTAGAGGTGCCCGCCGGGGGCTCGCTGCCCGCCGAAGACCTGGCCCTCTTCACCCTCTGGGCCAGCGTCTCCGCATCCCTGCCGAGACAAAAACAAGTCAAGATAAGAAGCACAGTTAGAGGAGCCAAAGATGACGAAAGGAAACGAAACTTACTCGTCCTCCACCTCCTCTTCTGCTGCCTTCCTCTTCCTCCCCTCGTCTTGCACCCCCACAGGGGCCTGAAGCTGTCCCGGAGCTCGAACACGTCGACCGTCGAGGGGAAGTAGGTGAGCTGCGTCCGCCGCGCCGCCAGCTCACTCTCTGGTGGCTCCGTCGCTCCGGCGTCCTTGGCCATCCCTTTGCCCTTATTGGTTTTGGAGGCCATGGCGGCTGTGAGAGGCGAGGGGCAAAGGACAGCGAAGATGCAGCAGCGGCAAGAAGGGGCAGAAGCTTGAGAAGGAAGGAGAAAGGGACAGCGGTTCCGAAATTGGAAAAGGCGCAGGGGGGTAAAGTGAGCAGCGCACCCGCGGTTATTCCTATTTTTATGGGGAAGGCACATGCCGCCTCCTCTCCCATTAACCACGATGTGACACATGCATGCAGGAACCTCCCCACGCACGACCCCCATGTCACGCACGACCATCCACATCGCGTGTTCAACGTGGGTCGTGGGGAAGCGCAGCGGATGAGAAGTTACTACGGTAAAATCTGCCCCACCTGCCCGCGCACCATTCTGGGCCTAGCCCAACAATGTGTTGCGCTTATGTGTGGCCCAGGCTCGGGGGCTACTATCGGTTTACAAAAGTAGGGGCTCTCCTTTTGACCCCTTTACTTGTGCACGGGCAGTCAGAGCCACGCGCCGCGGCCACGCTTAGCAGGGCAGAGGAGGGAAGCCGGAGAGAAGCCGAAGCACAAGACAACCAAGGCGATGCCAAGACCAGAAGCGCAGGAGGGCAAGAGGGCGAGGTGGACTCCCTCGGCAAGATCCTTGCTGAGGCGGCCCCCCTGCAGCCCTGGCAAGAGCCTTGCCGGGGCAACTTGCCCAACACTAGCACAGCGAGCCACCCTTGAGCCCACAGGCTCTGACCCAATGAACTACATTGGGACCAGGGCTCGGGAGGCACCTCCGTGGTGGCATACAGATATTTGTCAAGATCATAAACACACAAGATCAGATGAGGATTAGAAGACAACGACCCTCGGCGGGATCCTTGCTAGGGAAATCCACAAGACCCCTGGCAAGCATCTTGCCGGGGACGACTGCGACACCACGGCAAGACCCTTGCCGGGTCCCCAGCAAGGCCCTTGCCGAGGACGCCAGCAGGGCCACTGCTAGGCTCGCACAAGTCAAGACTCCGCCGCCGTTCGCATGCAGCTGCCAGCCCAACCAGCTGGGCAGGCACCTGCGTGGCAACATGCAACTTCCAAGACAAATCAGCAAGCACCCGCGTGGCGGCATGCAGATCTGCATGAATGCCCTACCACCGTGCCACCTCCACTGCCTGCCTGCCTACATGGCGCTGCATGCATCGCTGGTCTGGGCGCGTGTCGAAGTGGGATGAAGCGGTGACGGACGGGACGGGCCTCGTTCCCGTCCCTGGTAAAGCTAATGGACACCTAAGTAGCACATTTAATGCACTTTGTCCCATAATGCCGTGCGATAAGCTCGCGCACTGTAGGCCTTTCGACCTCCTGTGTGCCATTGTGGCAACCCCTTTTTCCTAGAAAAGGAGGCCCGAGGCGACCAGGGGGATTCGGCTTTTTGGAATGGCATAGCCACCATAGCTAGTTCAAAAACCTCAAGAACACTCAATACATCCACCAAAGCAGGACTAGGGTCTAACGCATCCTCGCGGCGTGAACCTGGGTAAACGATCCGTGTGCTAGCTCCTAAACCTGCTCTCCTCACGACCCCGTGCCCGCCGACCATAGAAGGGATCCCAGTGATCCCATAGGTGCCGTTCCCACCGACAAGCGGCGACGGCCTCACATGTTGTACTTTCCCTCGAAGTTGCCAGGAGGGGGTGGGGCAAGTTGCTCCATCGGCCTAGGAGAGGGAGGTAAAGTAGCGAGCTGCTCGATCATATCTGGCGGGCTCGGCGGGCCACCCAGCCGGCTTTTTTGCCTGAGCCGTCTTCAATATGAAGCAGCGCGCTCTACAGCAGCATGAGCATGGCTAATAGTATAGCCAGCTACTAGCTATATAAGCATGCCATGTCATGAAGAGCTAACCTTATTAATTACTCATAAAATAGTGTTGGTCACATGGCGATGTGAAAATCAGGGTGTGACACGATGTGAATTAGATTCTTGACTCTAGGAAACTCTTTGGGTGTTCGTCACATGGCGATGTGAACTATGGGTGTTAATCACATGGCGATGTGAACTAGATTATTAACTCTAGTGCAAGTGGGAGACGGAAGGAAATATGCCCCAGAGGCACTAATAATGTTGTTACTTCATATTTCCCTATTCATGATAAAGGTTTATTATTCATGCTAGAATTGTACTGATCGGAAACTTAAATACATGTTTGAATACATAAACAAATACAGTGTCTCTAGTAAGCCTCTACTAGACTAGCTCGTTGATAAAAGATGGTTAAGGTTTCCTAACCATAGACATGTGTTGTCATTTGATAACGGGATCACATCATTAGGAGAATGATGTGATGGACAAGACCCATCCGTTAGCTTAGTATATTGATCATTTAGTTTGTTGCTATTGCTTTCTTAATGTCAAATACATATTCCTTCGACTATGAGATTATGCAACCACTACTAGGGAAAACCTTATACACATCATCTTAGCAGCAGTGCTGGACAAAACAGGGCGCTACTGCTACTTAGTAGTAGCGTTTATAAATAGACCATGCTACTGCTACTAATTTAGCAGTAGCGCGTTCTGTGAAACCGCACTGCTGCTATATTTGTACTGGGCGCAGATGGCTAGCCCCACTTACCAGTAGCGCATACCACTGACCATCACTACTGCTACGGCCCGTAGTAGTAGTGCGTTTCTCTAAAACGGGCTACTACTTACTTACCTTATCCTAGAGTGGTTCACCCTCTCACTCGCTCTTGCCCGTGCCGAACCCGTACGTCGTCCGCCACCGCCGCGCTGCTCCTCGCAGAGGTACTCCCTCCTCCCTCCTCCCCTCCCTCCTCCTTCGGCCTCCCTCCTCCCACCGCCCATCTCCCTCCTCCTCCTCCGACCGCCCCTCCCTCCTCCAACTCCAG